>NC_061103.1:42936206-42962004 GCF_015104395.2 Macrobrachium nipponense
AAGGAAAGGCGGATGGCAGCGATAGTTGACTGGGGTGATGATTATCATCTACCGAGCTCCTCAGTTGCTGTCCATTCACAGGAGAGAGAGAGAGAGAGTAGAGAGAGAGAGAGAGAGAGAGAGAGAGAGAGAGAGAATAGAGAGGGTACATTCATTCTCCATCTCTCGATTAAATTTTGTTTTTGGCACCTGCAAATAGCGCAAAAGTAGCGATTGGACGAAATTCCTTTTACAGAGTGAGCCACCAAGCCCATACTAATCGATTACCTTCCTCTCTCTCTCTCTCTCTCTCTCTCTCTCTCTCAAATAAAATCATGCTATGAGAGATTATTAGGCTCTTAGTTAGGTGTTGTGTTTTTCTATTATATATATTTGCAATAAATAAATGTGGCTAATAAGGACACTAAACTTACTAAGATGTGATATAATAATAATAATAATAATAATAATAATAATAATAATAATAATAATAATAATAATAATAATAATAATAATAATAATTCACGAAGGAACAAGAAATGTCACTTCATTAAGTAACCGAATAAATCTCTGATCTCGAAACTAAATAGCATATTATAGTAGTAATAATCTAGTAATATCTTCAGGGTTTATCTCTGAAACGGCTCCTGCTCTGTTACGAAAGTAAAGGCTTTCAAATTACGTCTTACAAGGAGCTGGCGCCATGAAAGGTAACTGATAAAAATTATTCTTTAAAAAAAATAAACGCTCACATTTCAATACTTTCATTCTCTATCATTATCTCTTATTAAGGGTTACGGATATGTCATCTAAGTATTACGAAACGTTCGTAAATATTATGAAATTAAGCTGCAAGAGCTTGATTCGTCTTACGTTCGAAAGTGTACTACTTTTGCGCGCTCATCCGTAACCAAAGAAGCTTTTGTTTGACTTCCGTTAAGGTTTCTGAGTAGTTCTGCTGGTATATCTTCTTCTGCTGTTCGTACACTACTAACGCTCTTCTTCTGCTGTTTCGCATACTACTTACGTTCTTCTGCTGTTGTTCGTGTACTACTAACGCTCTTCTGCTGGTGTTCGTATACTACTACGCTCTTCTTCTTCTGCTCGTAAACGTATATGCTACTACTAAAGCTCTTCTTCTGTCGCTGCAATTGTTGCTGCTAGTACTAATGCTCCTCCTGTCTCAGTACTACTACTTTCCCCTGCCGCTCAAAGAAGAAGAAGAAGAAGAAAAAGAAAAAGAATTTAGGGAGAAAAGGAACAGTGAAATGTCGAAAGCGCGCAGGATGTAGGACTAGCGTCGACGGTAATTTCTCTGGGTGAGCGCGAAAGGGTTCCAGCAGTAGAACACATCCCTCAGAGGACCCGTTCACCTTGATCTAGAATCCTATACAGCCGCCGATCATACCGGCTACCAGGTTAGGTGAATGCGAGTATAGAAAAACGAAAACAAAAAAAAAGGAAAAGGCACCCAGGTGGCATCCAGATAGACCGTCGGAGGGCGGTGGAAGATTTGGTTTGCTGGCTCTATCGCGCGCTCGAACAGATGCTGGTACTAGGGCAGTTTCCAATTATAGTTTAACTTTACAACAGCAATAATAGTCTAAGATGTAAATACACGGCTGTCTCTCTCTCTCCTCTCTCTCTCTTTCTCTCTCTCTCTCTCTTTCTCTCTCTCTCTCTCTTGCCTTTCACATGGACGGCTTCAAAACTAGTACTATCGCTACTACAGCCACTGCTATGGGTCTACCGCTAAGACCTAGATTAAACCTAGAAGCATCAGAAAAAGTATTAAAAAAAAGAGCACATAACCTGCTATGGTCAGTGCTATGAGGATCTGGATCGATTAGAAGAACATTAAAAAACAGAAAAAAACAAAACTATGACCAAATATTAGGAACCAGTTACGACGGTCTGGCCTCGAAAAAAGAAAAGAAAAAAATCTACTATAAGTACTTTCGCATAAGAGAACGTCGGTCACTCCACGGAGGAGGAATATAATGAGAGGTTTTGGGGCTAAGTGGTTACGAAATCCTTAGCTACTAACTCCAAGTATCGCAAAAGTTCCTTAAACGAAGTTCCTGAACTTAGGAACCTGAAGGGACTTAGCGAAGACAGTTATCTACCAGTGCTTCAGGCGTTCATGTTTGATGTTGATATCGTCCTACAATGTGTGGTGGATTAAACTGGCCTTATGCCAGCACCGATTACTGCTGCTATGAATAGACTGGAGAGAGAGAGAGAGAGAGAGAGAGAGAGAGAGAGAGAGAGAGAGAGAGAGAGACCCTTGAGAAATATTGGTAATCTCAAATATATACGCTGCATATGACTGACCTTTATAGTTCAACCTCAGCTTAATGCTGGCACTAGACCCAAGCTCTCGCAATGTTTTGAAATTCTTCCTTGAATATATCTAAAAGGGAATGAGTACATTAACTGTACTGCTCCAGTGATGATTTTAAAAGTTTGTGATTTACATTAATTTGGAAGTAATCGGAAACTTTAAACGAGAGATAGAATCTTGACGAGTTCAAGAAAAACGTTTTTTTGGTTTTTAGTCTTATCACTGATTTCTAAGCTACAACAAATAGAAACATGAAAACTTGGTGATGAATTTTTGTTTTGTTTTTCATTCTAAATATTGCTAATAATAGTTTAAATCGTATACTACTGGCGAATGTTGTCCTGGTACTTTTAACAATACACCTGCGCAGTGTTCAGTTTAAGGAAAATACTGTCTTTCTCCTTTATTTTTCAACAAACTCGTGATAATGATTTTTTCCTTCCTCACAACCATAGGCGTAACTGCGGCGGGGGCGCACAGGGGGGCCACGTGCCCCCCCATTTGAAACTGTGCCCCCCTGGTGGTGCCCCCCCCCCCCCCATTTTGAGTTCATGTAGCTTGTAGAAAAACCTAAGTTTAATTTTGATATTATTATTATTATTATTATTATTATTATTATTATTATTATTATTATTATATTATTATTATTAAAAGTTTTCTACATCAAGTAGTTTGGATGTTTTTTTTGTATACGAAGATAGTGGAGTTTTACTATATTAACTGTTAAGAAATAAATAAACTTTTCTTTCTTTATCTCAGGAGTATACGCATTCGTTTTCCAAACGTTATGTTAATGTGAAGATGTAATCCAAAAATCATTGTACAGAAAATAATTTAGGCCAATAAATCAGCGGATAATGTAAAATTTGGAAATTAAAATAGGATAGAAAATGAAAACTTCAAAAACACGACATGCAGTCACACACGCATGTGTATTATACAAAAAATGTTACACATGTATTACGCAACAATGTCAGTAGACTGACTGACATATTATAATCAGTTGGTAAAACATCTGGATATGCGAAAATCCTGCACAAACTCTCAGAAATAGTGCATTAATGCATAACGCAAATTTGGTTGCATACACACACACACACACAGACACACACAGGGAGAGAATGTGCTCATCATTATTGATATTGTATGAATCCACAGGTTATTCGTTTTTATTTGTCTTGCTGTGGTCTTGGAAACAACTGGACATAGAGAAGTGTGTAAGCATGTGGAACAGGAAGGATACAAAAACACACTCTATTATCCTGTAATGGACAAAAGGCTACTAACTGAAATTGAGTCAAGATTTGATGATGCCAACAAATCCCTTTTCCATTCAATATCATCTCTTGATCCTTCTTCCCTTAAATTTTTACAGCAAGACCAGTTGGAGACAATGGCAGCTAAGTATAATGTTGATCTTGAATTCTTAGATGTTGAGTTGCGACAAGCAAATCGATTAGTAAAACGTAAACGAGCTGATGGGGTTAAAATTGCCAACATTGTGGATTTGACAGCTTTTTTTTTGTTCCTTTTAAAGATGCATTCCCAGGTTGGTACAAAATGTTAATCATTGCACTTGCCTTCCAACCACCAAACGTTCTGCATCTTGTGCAGCGAAGCTTCCTCTTCACTAAGACACATAAAGAACTACCTCAGAAATTCTGTGTGATCATAAATTGTCCGGTGTATCGGTAATTGGAATCCACCAGGACAGGGCAAAGAATATCGAAATGGAAAGGTTTGTTGATATTTTTGCTAGGAAACATAATAAAAGAATGATGCAGATGTACTAAATTAATACATCTGCATCATTCTGTTATTACTACTATTAATTAAATGATTAGTTCAATAATCAAGTAACCAATTGTAATGGAATCTTATTATATACTTCAACTAAAGTCGTTAATTGTAGCAATCAAATGTCTTAATTTCTTTGGATCTCACTGTTTAAACATATCATAGACATATTAAATGAATAATTTTGATTATCTTAATTATATTTTGTTTACATACCAAGTGGTTTTATTTCATTGCCAAACCATTACTTATAATATCTAATTTGGATTTACAAGTGTGGTCAGAGGTTCATAATTTGTACTGAAAAAATATTTGAGCAAGTTTGTTATATAAAAATGTGATTCACAAATTAGTTGGCTTAAATATTTTAAAACAACCTTAATATCTTTCCGCATGATTAAAAAAAAAAGGATGAAGTACTATAATTTGTGCATGCCCCAGTGTCCCCCATATTCATGCTGGTGCCCCCCCAAAAAAAAAAAAAAAAAAAAAAAACCCAACACCCCCATTTAAGAGACTCCTAGTTTAACCCTCACTGCTCACAACCATTGGGTTGTGGTGGTAGACTGGTAGGAGCAGGTGTTTGGTGTTGTGAGTGGGGAGGGGGTTGTGAAATGTGCAGTCGGTGTTGACTATAACAATGAGAACGCTCCTGAAGTTCAACCCTCCCCCCTCCCCCACCCACGACGGCCTTCTTCTCTCACGGCCGGGAACTTTGCACGGGCCATTTCCGGAAAACCATTCATTGTTTGTGCGTGAGAGAGAGAGAGAGAGAGAGAGAGTATGTTTTTTCCCCCCATTGCAGGACGTTCATTGAGCGTATATAGTACTATATCTTCCGCAAGCCACATACGCTTCTGAACCGACGGTGAATGGGTGCCGCTTGTACTTTCTACCAAACAGGTTTAGCGCGGGAAAGTTGCTCGCTTATGCTTTTGCGCTTACAAAGCTGCAAACGATAACTGACAGGAGCTTACATTTTCTAACGAACTTTAAGCTCTTAGTTTATGAAGATTCACATACGCGTGAATGACAACGAATCTATAATGATTCACAGAATTATGAATACATAAACAAATGAATAAGTCTATTTCTTCATTGCCTCTTCACATGAACTGTACAATCACAGTCGATAGCGTGCACAAATTAACGATGTTTCTAATGCTTCTCCAGACCTTTCACTCAAACAATAAACAATACTTTCGAAGGCTGTCCAGCTCTTGATAATTCGAACAATTCTGATGATAATTTCGTTCATTCATCCTAATTAAAGGCCGACATAAGGGAGAAAATTATCAGTAGACTGACACACTGAGTCTAAACTGTTTCTTAGCCAGCCTTGACATCACTACCAGCTGTCCTACAGGAAGTTACAGATTATCGTCTTGATCTTTAAACTGAGTCGTAATTTGCAGATGTCAAGTATCTGATTGTGAGAAGGAACATCATTTGCATATGTTAGTTATTCAATTATCATAAGGAACACGATTTACGTATGGTATTCAGGATGATGTATAAAGGCCTGTTTTCTGTCGAACATACTATACATAATCTATTAGACTCTCTCTCTCTCTCTCTCTCTCTCTCTCTCTCTCTCTCTCTCTCTCTCTCTCTCTCTCTCTCTATCAATTTTAGTCCGCTGCATCTTTCGTGAAAACGGAGATTGGACGAAATTCCTTTTACAGAGTAAAGCTACTCAAGATATTAATCGATTATCTCTCTCTCTCTCTCTCTCTCTCTCTCTCTCTCTCTGTTTTCGCATCATAAAACTACTAATCTACAGATTCCTTTCTTGATTTAATTCTAAATTAATTCAACTATTAATTAATAGGTAAAACATGAAAAAACATAAATGCAGCTTAACAAACGTATAGGCCTAAGGAAAAAGTATTTTCTTTTACCACTTTCTTAAATAACATCAATGTAACTCAACAAGCAAAGATGGGGCTAAGGAAAAAAAATATACCTTTACAGCTATAGTTGTTGACCAAATCAACGCAACTAAACAAACGCCCATAGGCCTAAGGAAAATATCTACCTTTGCCACTACATATTGATCAAATCAGTCCAAGTCAACAAACTTCCACAGGCCTAAGGAAAATATCTATCTTTACCACTACATATTAATCAAATCAGTCTAACTCAGCAAACTTCATAGGCCTAAGGAAAAATATTTACCTTTGCCCCTAGATATTAATTAAATCAGTCCAACCCAACAAACTTCCATAGGCCTAATGGAAAAATATTTGCCTTTGCTACTATTCGTCAATCAAAGCAGCTACTGCAATTAAACATATAGGCCTATGAAAAAGGCTTTAAAATATCTTCAAATACATAAAAATACAGTGACGAAATAAGAGCGTTTTCGTATTAGCCCTTCAAGGAGCTAGGCGGGAGAGGTGGGGGGGGGGGGGATGTGGCGATGGTGGTGGGTGGGGGGAGGAGGGGGGCTGTGAGACGCGTCGACTTATCAAGTGTGTCTCTGAGCTTATTTTGGTTACTTGGCATTTTCGAAGCGTCGCCTTGACAAGAAAAACCAGTATTTCAGCCATTCTTAAAAGTACAAAAGTACTAGCCACTGATTCAGGGTCAGTGTTCTCGAGAATTGATGATCTGCGTGTTTGGTGCGCGAGATTGCAGCGTTTAAAGGTGAAAACTGCATACCTAGGCCAATGTGTATGTAGAAAATGAACTAATTAGCTTGGTTTATAGCTAAATGGTGTAGTTAGAAACCTACACAAGTTTTATATTATTTCTGTGATTCAAGACTTCGTTCAGAACATGGAGGATTATGTAGTGAAGAAATGATTGGTTTAGAACTACCTCTAATCCAATTCTCTTGGTCTAAACGACCATGCAATCTAAGAGAACGTAGGAATACTTGGCATAATTATAAATTACGTAAAAAGTTACGTCCATCTACACGTATATCTATTCTCTACCGGTCATCTGCGTCTCACGCTCGATTTGATTGAGAGTGGTTCACAGCGACAAATAGGAAAGCAGCTTTCAGGTGACGTCACGGCATGCTCCGATTTACCTCGCTTCCAAAAAAATAAAATGTCAGTAACCACGTTTCCTCAAAATATTATTTACTCTCATTGCTTAAATGCCATGATTCATGAACAAATGAAAGAATGAAGATTGTTAAAAGAACTTATGTAACTTCAACTTTGCTCTCAAATATAGACTCATAATTCATCATTGGGATCACACTCGCTATCGTAGGCTCAGTTTATCTCGATCCCCTTCATTTTTCATTCCCCATTTTTTATTCTCGAGGAATAAACCAGATACGAGTAAAGGAAAGACAAAAAACACTCGTCAAGTTCTTCCTAAGGGAAGGGAGAGGGAAAGTAAGGCCCCAGTTGGACCAAGCGCACGAGAAGGTAAATGTAGCATTAAGCGCTCAAGGTTCTTCGGAGACGATTAGACCGAGTTTTCATTTGTCTCGATTCTTTTAGTATCTCCCGACCGTTTCCGGTTTCCTTCTTCGAATTCGACGTGAAATAACGAAGGATAAAGATGAATCGACCGAGATTCCAGTGGGGGTGATTGGTTTGACAAGAGTTTTTGCTTGTATTTAATGAAAACCGAAAGTCAGAGGCTGGTTGAGCCAAGGACTAAGATGAGCAGCGATTTAGACCGTCAATATAAATCTCACGTAATTATTTTAGAATGTGAATAGCCCATTTTTACATATATATGATAATTTATATCTTTTTTAATTCATGAAGACGTAAGTTTCCAAATGTACAATATTTTATTTGCAAGATTTGAGTGACGCGAGTTACGTCGACAAGCAGAAGTCCAGACTTCTAAAAGAACACAATAGTCCTATCAAAATCCTGTAGAGTACCGTGTACAACCGTCAAACTAGATATACCTCAATATTAAAGCAAAGGAGATTATATCTAAACCATATTCTAACGTAAGGATTCACTCCGTTATTCATAAATTGAAACTTAAAAGACATTTCATTGCCACCCGATTGGACAACTTCAGCGAACACTGAAAGACTCAAACGATTAGGTGACGAAATGCTATCTATGCCAGCTAAAACGCCCGCCAGCGTACAGTGGCGGTTTACCGCAGAAGTGTGATTTGTAGATTCTGTGTATCTCCTCTCTCTCTCTCTCTCTCTCTCTCTCTCTCATACGAAAAGTTAGTTACTCCTCTCTTTAGTCATAAAAAAAAGTTTAAAAAAAACACACGGTACTATGCTAGGTCAGTTACTGATAAGTTGCTTCATAGTTTGGGAAAAACTGGGTTTTGAGTCTTTTCTTTTTCTTTGGGGGGGGGGGGGAGAAATGATTTTAGTTTTTTAGGTCAATGTTTAGTGAAAACTGATATTGCTACTACATTGGCACAAAATATCACTTCGTTTTTTATATTTCTTTTCCATGAAATTTAGTAAAAAAATAAATTAAAAAACTCAAACAATGACAGAACAAATACTCAGTTCTGTTCTACTAGGAAAAACTTATTTGACTGATTGTGAAGTCACTGCCATCAATTTTTTTTTTTTAATCTCGAAAGATATGTTATACCTGACTTTTACCAATAAAAACCAAATATTTGTTGGTTCGAGAGAGATAAAATTAATTAACTAAATAATAAATAAATAAATAATAATAATAAAAATAAATTGAGAGATAAATTAATAAATTAATAAATAAAACCTTGTAATTTTTAATTTTTTCCTTGATGTTATGGGAAACTGGGTCACCTACAAAATAAAAAACTAATTGATTAATGAAAAATAACTATGAAATATACAAAAAGATAAACTAATAAACAAATAAGCACTGTAAGTGATTCTCCTTAAGATATCGTCACTATATATATATATATATATATATATATATATATATATATATATATATATATATATACACATACATAAAATTTACATTCAAACGTCACACTGACTGATTTGGACTAAGGCAAAAGAAGGGCTGAATTTGGATGGATTCTACTTTCGCTAAAATAATAATAATAATAATAATAATAATAATAATAATAATAATAATAATAATAATAAAATAATAATAATAATCCATCTATAATGAAAGTTCATACTTTCATTTACCTTACTTTATCATTATCATTATTAAAATAAATTTTTATGGTTAGCAATCAATATTTATCTAATAACTTTGCTACACAGAAGAAGAAGAAGAAGAAGAAGAACGTCCTACTGATTAGCAACCACCAGACTTTCGTCCCGCAACGGGATGGCCCGATTTCAACACGTATCGAACCGGTACCTCCAAGGCCGCCACGCTAGGCGTATATACTAGGCATTCCTGGTCTTCCTTTCTTCCAGCGTCCAGGCCATGGAAGCCTCGCCTCTGGAATGAGAATTGGTCCGTAATGACCCCTTCAATTAGATAGAGTATAGGGGGCTCTCCTTGATCTACTCTTTCCAGAACAGAGATTGGTCTCCAGTCTTCAGATCAGAACGGAAGCTGGTTACTATTCACTGGTCTTCCAGTCGACTTTCACTTTTGATTGATATATTTCGTACACAGGAAGCGTCTTCTGACACGCCCAAGCCCCTGAGAGAGAGAGAGAGAGAGAGAGAGAGAGAGAGAGAGAGAGAGAGAGAGGAAATCTTTTATATTTTTGGAATTTTCTTTAAATTACTGTATCAGTTGAGAGAGAGAGAGAGAGAGAGAGAGAGAGAGAGAGGAAATCTTTTTGTAATTTCCTTTAAATTACTGTATCAGTTGAAAGAGAGAGAGAGAGAGAGAGAGAGAGAGAGAGAGAGAGAGAGAGAGAGAGAGAAACTTTATGAAACTTTCGTTAAATTATTGTCACTTGAGAGAGAGAGAGAGAGAGAGAGAGAGAGAGAGAGATGGCAACATTGATTCTCATGAGTTCATGTTGAGGCTTCCAGAATACCAGTGACATGCGAAGAATTTTGGAACTGTGGAGACGAAGGCTTTCTCTAACCTGGCGCTGGAAAGCCATTTCATACAATAAAAACAGTCATTGCTGCTTGTTCCAGCATTACAGAAATGTCAACAACTCGAGATCAGGGCGTTGAAACCTCTCATCTGTCTATATCTGTCGCACATCTGTAGAGATCTCGTATTATTTCGTGTTAGCTCGTTCAAAACGGCTGTAGTTTCTCCAAGGTTACCCGTTACGTCAGACTTAACCGCATCAAGATCGTGTGTAATTTGACTTTTCTTCACCAGACATCGCTGCAATCCATCACTCCTTTTTTGTAATTGACAGGTTCTTTCAAAGGTCGTTTACCTTCGGGCTACTTCTGCCATGCATACGTCAATCAATCACGAGAGGCAGCTAGGAATAATAAATTAATCATTTGTAGTGGCTCTTTTTGTAGTCTAGTCAACTTGCAGAATACTGACTTTCTTTTTATTCTTGTCGTATCCATAATCTTGCATCTATTTGTAACCTTTAAATGGAAATTTGTGCCTCCAGTTTGGAGCAGAGTTGGCGAATAGCTCCACATGGTTATTTCTCATTCAGGCTTCGATCAAATAACTCTATAATGCGTCCATTTAAACAATAGCAATTTGATTTCTATCGACCACTGGCCGCATAATAGGATCTGGTCTGGTAACAAATTAGTGTCAAGAACGACATATGTTAATACAAGAATAGATACCAAAACACATCTTCTAGAAATATGAGTGCGAATAAAAAATATTACCTCGGATATAAAACATTTTGAACACATTTCCGAACTGTTTTTCGATGACTCGTATAAGTTATCACTTCACAAATACAAATAATGAATGGTTGAAATTTCCATAGTTCAAATAAAACTGAACATAGAGAGCTACAATTATGCCACCAGCGTCGGTCGCTTGGTGCAATGTTGGCGTCAAAACATAAAAAAAAAAAGGAGACCAGAAAAATTATTTGTGTAATGGCCCCTCAAGGAAGGGCGGAATCTATTGCAAACACCGAAAGTTGGTCAGTTCACGGTTTATTTTTCGGTTAGTTTACGGTTCATTTCAATCTAAATGCTAATGCGCAATTCTATTTACGGTCGTCGTCATTACAAAATCATCGGTTTTAATTTTTGCGTCATATACGGATTTCCCTGTTGGCATTCTTGCAAGCGCTCAGATTTATTTTTTATTGTTATTATAATATTTTAGGCATTTTTTTGGTATAGATCATCACGTTCTCTTTCGTCTTCTGATTTCCATCTTTATTAAACTCTCACCTTAATAATAATAATAATAATAATAATAATAATAATAATAATAATAATAATAATACGACATCATCTCTACAGGTCGATTGACGTGGTGGGAACATGAATAAGAAGTTAAGTATGTCCGCCCACTGTCGCAATAGCTTAGACATCTGATGTCAAAAGCCATTTGAAGGACACAAAACTGGATCTCAATTTACTATGAACTCTTTCTTTGTATTTATCCCGGACTTGGGATCGGTTGTTAATTCCTTCATTTGAACGTCTGAAAATATACAGTGCTGGTTTTAAGGCTGATATGAAATTGACTGACTGAGAGAGAGAGAGAGAGAGAGAGAGAGAGAGAGAGAGAGAGAGAGAGAGAGAGAGAGAGAGCGTTTTGATTATTTTTTACAAACATTTTTTAAACAGCTTCCCAGTCGAATACCCTTGTGACTAGAATAATACTTCGTGTTATTATTTTGAGAGAGAGAGAGAGAGAGAGAGAGAGAGAGAGAGAGAGAGAGAGAGAGAGAGAGAGAGAGAGAGAGAGAGAGAGAGAGAGAGAAATTTTCGATTATTTTTTTTTCAAATATTCCAGCTACTCAGTCGAATAATCTTGTGACTAAAAATAATACCTCAAGTTGTTATTTATTATTTTGAGAGAGAGAGAGAGAGAGAGAGAGAGAGAGAGAGAGAGAGAGAGAGAGAGCAATTTTTAATTATTCTTTCAAAATATTCTGGCCTCTCAGCTCATAATGGCTAAAAATAATTCTTCGAGTTATATTTATTATTATTGAGAGAGAGAGAGAAGACGAGAGAGAGAGAGAGAGAGAGAGAGAGAGAGAGAGAGAGAGAGAGAGAGAGATTTGCCGGTAAAGTTTTACTATTACCGTTAAAAATAGACCAGTTCCTATATTAGAAAATACATAAATAAATGCAATACCATCTATGATAATATTAAATCTATGAAACTATTTCTGATTTTCATTAAAAAAAAACAAATAATTTAATCAGTAACGTTCTCTTCATTAAAACAAAAATAATAGCACTCTTTGGAAATATCGTATTTATCACATTTCAAATCTTCGTGATAAAACTAACGATAAAAACTAACAATTTCCGAGCAAGAAATTGCTGAGCTTTCAACGTGAATTAATCTTAGTAGGCCTCGTCCCGCGTCTTGGTTCAACGTCGAGATTACTACTTTTTGCCGCATCGAAATCACTCTTGAATTTCTGGCTACGATTGCGATCTGAGTTCTCAAATTAACATGTCTTTTAAGCCAGATAGCAAATCTTTCTTACTTTATGAGACTGTTCTCTCTCTCTCTCTCTCTCTCTCTCTCTCTCTCTCTCTCTCTCTCTCTCTCTCTCTCAGGACTACTTCGAAAGTGAGCTGATGTGATGAATGATCGATTGATTCTGACTCAAAATGCTGACGGCACTATTATGGAGAGAGAGAGAGAGAGAGAGAGAGAGAGAGAGAGAGAGAGAGAGAGAGAGAGAGAGAGAGGTTTTACTCACATAATACGGAGGGCCAAGCAAACAAGCCAGAAAGAGAGAGAAAGAGAGAAGCTTGACTCAAATGATACGGAGGAGGCAAAGAAACAAGCCACAAAAAAAAAAAAACTATTAAAGCAAGGTTTGAATTTCTCTAGGTTTCTAGAGAAACATAAACACTTAATCGTTCTGTTCTCGGCGGGAAGCAGAAAGAACAGCAGTTCAAGAGTCAATGTCGGAAAGAGAGAAAACTCTCTTGCAGTTAAATTTCAAAGAAGAAATGAATGATTTTGCAAACGACAAACTATACGTAACGTCTCAAAAGCAACATGAAACTTGACTTACACAAGGAGAATAAGTAGTGACTGCAAAAAAAAAAAAAAAAAAAAAAAAAAAAAAAAAAAAAAAAAAAAAAAAAATTAGAAATAAAAATGTGGAAATGATACGATTACAATGTCAGATAATCTACACGAAAGATATATTGGAAAAGACTGTGGATAAAATTCTAGGGCAACAGACCCACTTTGCAGTATTATAAAAGCGACATAATATCTGGAAAGTTCAGACGAAAGCTGTAATTTACTAAATTACTGAAAATGAATTTACTCGGAAGAAATAAAAGACAAAAACTAATTTTTTAGAAGAGTTTTACCTTCTGCAGATAATCTCATTGCAAAGGGAGGGTCATTGCCTCGATACCAAAGCAGTATGTAGCTAGTAGCTTTCTCTCTCTCTCTCTCTCTCTCTCTCTCCTCTCTCTCTCTCTCTCTCTCTCTCTCTAAAACCTCATATATATATATATATATATATTCTATAATATATTATATTATATAACTATATATATATATATATATATATATATACTATATATCTATATATATATATATATATATATAGATATATATATATATTATATAAGTGACAAGATGCCAAGTATCTAGTTTCTACACTTCATTAATTGTTACCTCACAACAACCAGACACCTGAACCCTCATCACAGGTACTAAACGACTGAATACTCTAAAGGCAACAGTGATCCCTTAACACTTACCAGTATTGCAGAAAATCAGACTAAGTTCATCAAAACAGGGGTGAGGTAATCTTGTAAGTAATTAAATTAATCAAAGGGCATCACTCCATCAACAACTTTGAAAATCTAAGTATTTCCATGATTTCAAAAGTCTAAGTACTTCCATGGTTCTAAGTCACTTAAAATTAATTGAAGGAAATCAGATCAATTACCACTCTATGTTTCTACCTAAGTTCAACATAATCATAATTAAATGCATGTATACTGGTGAGAAATGAAATACTTATAAAAATTTTAAATACAAAAATTTATTATTAAACTCAAAATTATAAGTGAAATTCACAATTTCCGTGAAAATTACTGTTACTTGAAAACAAAGTAAAGTTCAATTAATTATTGAATCAATTAAGTAAAATTAAATCAAAATTAATTTATCACAAAATTCAAGAAAATTAATTCAATCAAAATTCAAAAGTGTTAGGCAATAATTGAAATTTGGAAATTAATTCACAAGTACTAAACAACAATAATACTTGAAAAGAATTCTAAGTGCAAATTAATTCACAAGTGTTAAATTCAATTAAATGTGCAACGATTAAGTAATGAAAACAACTAAGTTAATTAAATTGTGAATGCAAATGAAAACACAGAAAAATGTGGAAAATACCAAAATTGCAAAAAGTATTAATCGCACAGAACATAAAATAAAAACACACACTTCAATAAGAAAATGAATAAATGCACAAAACATAAAAATCACTTCAAATGAAACAAACACAAAACACAGAAATTTGCAATGTGTAAAAATGTAAATAGTTTCTCTCAAACCATTGTAACTATTAGTTATTAGTTCTCTATACCATCGTAACCAATTATTATTAGTTTCTTACCAAACCATCATAACCATTAGATATTAGTTGCAACTAATAAAAACATAACACACTTTACCTTCTTGGTATACCAATTTTCTTTCTTTGCTGCAGCTTGTGCAAAAATTCACCACAATTCACAAAAATAGGCGCTGTTACACACTAATATAATGTTTGTTCAAATTCCACAAAAAGCATTAAATAATACTAAATAACCTCTAAGAAATATCAAATCTGAAATCTACAAGTTACGAGTGACCATTCAGTAAGTATGAAATCGTTACGTTACTTTAAAATCAAAAGTGCCGTGCGATGGAGAGAGAGAGAGGGTGGGGGGGAATGTAGCCGCTTTGAGGATTTAAGCCCAAATGAAATCTCTTCCTTACGAAAGCTGGACAGTGGAGATGACACAAAAGGTTTGGGACACAATTCTTTCCAAAAGCTTCGAATGTGAAGCAACTTTACAGACAAACAGTGAAATCTGCATGTGGCATTTGGCAAAGATGAACGCGTATGAAACGAGTATACATTCATGTTCGTGCCAGCTCAACAAAGACACGTACCCGATCAAGACAAAAATCAAGCGATAATCCCTATCAGACGTGATAATAGAATTCCCAAAACACAACGAAGACCTCGATGTCTCTAATCAAACGTGTTGACAGGTTTTGAAAAACAACTCTAGCTTCGAACGGACAAAGATAATCTCTCTCTCTTTTCATACTACGTTATATATTCTTTTACATTATGTTATGCGAAATCTGAACATGTATTTAAAACATCCTAATTCTAAGCTAGCTAGGAATCTGAAAAAAATGTTGCCAAACTCTACATAACATTTTATACAGTGTAAGTGGGGATATATGCGTTTTGAAAGTAGTAATATATAAATATAATATATATATATATATATATATATATATATATATTCATACATACATACATACATATATATATATATATATATATATATATATATATTTACATATATATATATATGTATATATATATATATATATATATATATATATATTATATATGTACAGAGAGAGAGAGAGAGAGAGAGAGAGAGAGAGAGAGAGGACTTCAAAGGTAATTAAACAATAAAGCGGGCTAGTTCATAGGTAGCAATGTCAACCCCATCCCACAACCCGCCCACCCCCCACCTCTCCTCTCTCTCTCTCTCTTTCTCTCTCTCTGATTACTCAATCCTTCACGACTGTTTAGCCTTTTCCCTCATTGTCAAGGAATTAACCGAGGAAGAGAGGCAATTGTTAACGAAGTTCTTTTTCGCCTTTTTGTTCCTTGTTTTATCGACCATTTATCCCTTCACAGATTTCTCCATTGTTCAGAGAAAGCAGGTGATGATTGCTTACTGTCGCTGGCACGCCCACGCCCACGCCCACACACGCACAATATATATAGATATATATATATATATATATATATATATATATATATATATATATAATATATATATATATACATATGTTTGTGTGTGTGTGTGTCCGGTGTAGGGACAAAGGTGATAGAAACGCGCTCGAGGACAAAGAAGGGACAAAGAAAAGGGAAATATGATGACCCGTCATCACCCCGTCTTATCTAGAATGTTTACGAGCAGACGCCTATCGCGTACGACCCTTTTGTTCGAAATATTCCAGGGTCAGGTTCTTTTTGGCCCAACCCCCACCCCTACCCCCACCCTGCACCTCTCTCTCTCTCTCTTTTAAACCTTGTTTCCTTTATATGAAGATGCAGGGTCAGGGGCTTCAATTTAGACCAATACGCATTCTAATAAATCATCTCTCTCTCTCTCTCTCTCTTTTGTAGTTTTAACCTCATAGTCACTGGTACTTAAAAATGATCTAAGTTAATTCCTTCAAAAGAAAATTATCCAATTTAAGATCTACGAAATTGGAAATATCTGCTTCTATTAAGAGAGAACATTTTATCTTCATTATTAAGAGAAGTCCATTAATAAACATCGTATCGAAGAGTGACACAATTTGTTTTGGCCAGTTTTAAAAACAGCGCGACGTTTCGAATAGGGGAAAGTGACACCGTAGCTCCAGCATTTGCGTATCTTATGTATTCACTGCAATGATCCATATTCCACCTTTAGAACAAACCGGCTTCCCAGTAGAATACGCCCCCTGTGCTGTGGCATAAGCGATGCGATAAAAACTTTCTCGAGCGCGTAGTCGAATGTGCCCTTGTGACGTCACGGCGCACCGAGGATATAAAAGGCCCCGCCGAACGCTCGGCTGTGGCAGTAGTGTTGGTGGTCTGTGACGCAACTCGAACGAACAAAGTGGGAGAGCGAGGATGAGATTAACACTTGTGGTAAGCCTCACGTTCCGTGACCCTTGTAGGATATAAGTTATTCGTAAGTGGAAGAGAGAGACGGAAAATTAAAATTAATGATTGCATGCTGAGAAATGAAGGAGCGGAAGTGATGCTTGCCTGCAGAAAGCTTCAGGAAGGAATTCATGTTGGATTAGTGCCCTGTGGAACGCCAGGAAGAGTTTATCCAGTGATGTGTGTGTGTGTGCTGTCAGTACTAACAAATATTATTCTCGAGTGATTGCCTGTGTAATTAAGATACTTACAAGAACATTTTCTTCAAAATGCATGCTCATTAATCACCTAAAATTATTCTTAGTTACAGTAATTGAAGTAATAACAATTCATCTTGGTTATATTGTACAAAATATAATCGTGGATGATCATTCTTTATTGTTGAGTTTCAACTGAAGGTTCAGGAACATTTATAATGTTTATGAAGACTAAAGGAATGAATGATAATATTCATTTAAATTCAATTCTGGTCGAGGTTATATGAAGCATCCTTTTTTGAAATCTCTATTATCCCACTGAGCTAAATCAGAAAAAGAACAATCAATTGAGATTCCCTTTAAAACCAACACACCACTTAACGTTCACCCTAACTTATTTGAGGCCCTCTCCTGCTTAAGAAAATAATTAAGAGTCGTTTGTCTATTCACTCCGCGCAAATAGGGTCAAAAGGTTTACTTTATCTTATGGTAGTGAGGTCAACACAGGTTAGGCATTCCTGATAGAGTTGGGCCATCGTGACAGAAATTCGGATTTAGTAGTATCCCTGTAGTAACAATGATAAACAGATTAATCACGGAAAGCAAGGTAATAATAATGATGGTAATGTTGGTAATGACGCAATCGATATGTTGGCCTAAAGGAGGTATCGGCATTTTACCTTAATGAGGGTCCAAAATTGATGATTTTACATTTAATCGAAAATTAAGTTTATTTCGACAGAAAAGGCTACAAATGTTTAAATTCAATAAATTAAGTTTGTTTAAGTAAAGTCTTTTTAAACTCCGTAAAATTAAGCGGTACGATGCTTGTATAAAATCTACAATGAGCTCGAATGTAATTGACTTGTAAAGTCACACATAACTTTCCTTTAATCGAGTGAGCAAATCACAAAAAAAAAAAAAAAAAAAAAAAAAATAAAAAAAAAAAAAAAAAAAATCAAAAGGACCCTGAACCCGCTTCACGCCCCAAAATTACAATTAGTCGTCCATTTCCTTTTCTATCAAAAAAGAAAAAAAAAAGTATTTTTTCAATTCATTGTGTAATTAGGATCTAATTTCTTTTTCCAAATTCAGTGGAGCCAGTCTTTCAGATCAATGATTTCAGAACGTAATAGTTACCTAAGAGGCTTTCCAGTAACTTACACGTTGGCCCTGACGCTTTTTTAAATTGATGAATAAATAAAAGTGGAAATAAAAGGAAAGTGCTATTATGGTCATATGAAATAAGAGTTAGAAATCTTATACGTCAGATTAGAACCGTGTCTTATTGACATTATGCTTGCAAGTTTATGAAGCATTGAAAATTGTGGATATTTGAATACATTATCAATTTTGAGCTTACAGCATAAAACGGGGTAGATTACAAATAGATTTTTCCTAGGAAATTGAGGTAAAGCTGGGACTAGTCTGGTTGCAACTATTGCTAGATCTTCCAAGTTCAACTTGAGAGAGAGAGAGAAGAGAGAGAGAGAGAGAGAGAGAGAGAGAGAGAGAGAGAGAGAGAGAGACTAAAGAAAGAAAAACACAATCATCATTATCTATAATTCCCACACAAACATCTGCAACAAACTAATACATGATCATTCTGTTGCCATCTAGTCTTCCAGAATGGACTGGTCAAGCAAGAAAAGTGAAACGAGTTCACACCGAACATAGAAGCCACAAGTAAGGAGTGCCGCAGGTGTATTACGCTGAGAGCCTGCTTAAGAGTCTTAGCGAAGGCAATATATGACATAAGGAACTCCCCCAAAAGGGCCCGTGGATTATATGTAATGTACGGGATGAAATCTTTAAGTGGTCGTCACTAGCCACAGAATCTATACTGAGGTAAGAATGCTGGGTTTCCAAGAATTTTGGAAAGTGAATATTAAAGGAAACAGGTTCGAGAAAACTGATATAGCAGAAAGGAGATTAACACTAGTTAGAAAGGTTAAAATATTCACCTTTTTGAGGAACAAGCGAGCTCTCCAATGATATAACGTTCCACCAAAGCAAAACATACCTTGCACAACAAGGCAGAATGCAGTTTCCAGAAGTCTGAGGAGGTGTTCAATAAAAGAAAATAAGCTCAAAACAACAGTTATAACAGAAGGAAGAACGACATTATAGGTAGAGGGGTTTCATTGGTCAACTTTTTGAGGAACGAGCGCGCTCCCAAGTAGATAGAATCGCGACATCGAAGCAAAAATAGATTACAAAACAAAAACGAGTTTTTTTCCGCACATTTCGTAAGCAACCAAATACAGGCGTCTTAAGGGGCGTAGAAGACTGAGCGAGTGGAGTCATATGATGATTTCTTGTGCGTATGTGTATGTGCGTGCGTAGGACTCCGTCGCCTTGTGATAAATTTAAAAATCAAGCTTTGTGGTACGCCAGCAACATTTACGAAACCTTTGAAACAACTTGCAGACATTCTTGTGGGCTACCATCGTAACTCCTTTCCTCATGACTGTATTCTCAACATATTCCAGCTTACACTAGATCACTCCTCCCTCGCACTTTTCCACGCCACTCCGTCGACTTTCCATGCACCGACCCGAAAGAGTAATTAAAAAACCTCGAATAATTGCCCAACGGTAATTATCAACGGGCAGGTACAGGCCCTTGGGCAGTAAACGTTTCGTCCAGGCAGCACGAAAGCCGTTCGCTCGCAGTGGTCAAACATAACCTCTGGAAAAGCCCATAATTCTGAAAGCCGTAACTCAAAGTCCAAAGGCTTCCTATGTATCTTGTCTATTTATCCTCTGAGCCTGGCCGCTGATGTTGAGCAAGCTCGGTCAACAGACATACAGCAGAGTGGCAAAACATTCCCACGGCCTCTTGCTTCTCCTTTTCCATTTACTTTTTTATTAATTTTTATTTTTTATCGGTCTCTTTTACGAGTCAGTTTCGTAACTGAGAAGCGAAACATTGTCAGGTTTCTTCTTCTCCTTCTCCTTCTTCTTCTTCTCCTCCTCCTCCTCCTCCTTATTCTTCCTCTTCTTCTCTTTCTCCTTCTTCTTCTTCTCTTTCTCCATCTTCTTCTCCTTCTCCTTCTCCATCTTCTTCTTCTCCTTCTTCTTCTTCCTCCTTTTGTTCGACGTGGGTCTTGGCTTAGAGACTTTGTGGGTATGTGTATATGTGTGAATGGAACAGTGGTTATTGTTTTGTCTTTCATCTGAAACCACCCCCGATTAAGGGAAACTCTTTATTGTATATATATACTATATATATATATATATATATACTATATATATATATATATATATATATATATATATATATATATATATATACGAGTACCTCAGTTATCTCTAGTACAATGATCTTATCCAAAGTAATATATTGCAAAATGAAAATAAAACAATATCATCAAAACCACAGTTGACTCCAACGCAATAATACAGCGCTTAAACTCCCATAAAAAAGAACTGGATGGTTTGGATATCGACCTCTAAAAAAAAAAAAAAACAGAATAAAACAAAAAAGGAGCGTAAATCTTACTTTCACTTTCTGCTCCCAGTCTTTTCATCGACAAAAAAAAAAAAAAAAAAAAAACAAAAAAAAAAAAAAAAAGTTAAATACAAAAAATAAACAGCTATTTTTAAAAGTTGTATATTCCGTGATGACCAAACTGGAAAGGGAGAATATTGAGGCTCAAATATACATTATTAATATACTTTTTTTTTTATCAATAACCATACGAAGACTTCTCCCTCTCTTCCTCCCTCAGCTAATTACGTATTCGGGTTAGCGTATACGGCACAAGGTCGGTCGTAGGGGCATAGCCCGATATTATCTTTCTGTAAATATGAGACGCCCTCGAACTACTTTTTAACGTTTGCCATTGGAGGTGGACCAGCCAGCCGTGCCCGCAGGCGCCCCTGATCAGAAAGTGTCAACAGGTGGCTCCAAACGCTGACCGGTTGAAGGGCAAAGGAAATGGGTAGGGTAGATGGTCATTTGATTCGTTACGGCCACGTACAACCATGTCATTGATGTTGATGGTGACTGGTTTCCTTTTTTTTGACAGGTGCCTTCAAACACTGAAAGTTTATACAGATTCGGTGATGTTCATCTGTCTCTTGAGTGATTGTTGACAGATGGCTTCAGTCACTGAAGGTTGAAGATATCAGGGAACACTGGTCCGTGGGGCATCGTGTTTCTTGGGCAAAAAATGGCAGGTTAGGCACTTGTGATAAGCAAAGGCCTACTTGGGCATAAATGGCAGGTAGGCCACTTATGAATCAGTTATGGGGCCCTTCGGGGCAAACATGGAAGGCAATTACTTTTGATAGTATAGGACTACTTAGGTAAACATTTGAGGCACGCACTTGATAGTATATGCGTACTTAATTAAAAATGGAATCAAGCACAAGCACTTGTGATAGCATAGGCTTACTGGGGCAAAAATGGCAGGTAGACACTTGTGATAGTATATGCCTACTTGAACAAAAATGGAAGCCGAGCACGTGTGATGGTAACAGCCTACTTGGTTAAAAATAGACAAGCCTTTATGACAGCATAGGCCTACTTGGTCAAACTTGGAAAGCAAGTACTTGTGATAGTATAAGTCTACTTGTGCAAAAAATCAGGCAAGTAGTTTATATAGTATAGGCCTACTCAGACATTAATTGCATGCAAGCACTTGCAAGATCATAGGCTTACTTGGGCAGACATGGAAGGCAAGCAGTTTTGATAGTATAGGCCTACTTGGACAAAAATGTAAGGCAAGCAAAAGTGATAGCATAGGTCTATTTTAAAGACGACAACAATAGAGTTACGCAAGGTTTGTTGTCACAGTAGGTAGAGAATCACAAACTTCCATTGTCTAGTGCTCAACTGTGTATCAAAGAACACCTGAGAGTTTGTGCGTATGTGTATGCGTGTATGTGTGTGCGTGTGTGAACTAAACACAAGAAAACACCTATCACGTCAAAGGCACGTTCATTAACTCAAGGTGACCGCAAAAAACTTTAACACTCTTATTTGTTGTTGATGTTCGTTTTTTTTTCTTCTTCGGCAACTCTCACCACCTAATTTACTTATCCATTTTATTTCTGCGGTTAGGTCTTGGAACCGCTGGAAGCTTTTGATATTTCACGGCTCAATGACATTCCTTGAACCCTGGTTAAATGCTCTCTCTCTCTCTCTCTCTCTCTCTTCTGGAACCACTTAAAGCTGATGTCATTTCGTTGGCCCATGCTACTCTCTCTCTCTCTCTCTCTCTCTCTCTCTCTCTCTCTCTCTCTCTCTTTATACCTTTGTGGTCAGAACTTGAAATCGCTGGCAACTTATGGCATTTTAAGCTTCAATGCTATTCTTTCGAACTCGAATTATACGCTCTCTCTCTCTCTCTCTCTCTCTCTCTCTCTCTCTCTCTCTCTCTCTCTCAAGCTCCCGATTCAGATAATTGCTCCTAATATCACACATGGCGCATACAAATAAAGTTTCATTCAATTAGCCATTAGTGTTGAAATACAAACTATACACACACACACACACACACACACACACACACACACACACACACACACACACACACATATATATATATATATATATATATATATATATATATATATATATATATATATATATATCAATAAAGAAAAGAGAATCACAGAAAACACACCATAAATAACGAATAACAAAGCAAAGCAACAAAGAGATAACAACGAAATGGAAGAACAGAATGCGATAGAGAAAAAAATAATTAGCCTGTCACAATAACTTATCGTGCCTAATAACTGCTTATTATTTTTTTATTTTTTTCCAACACGTTTTTCATTTTAAAATAATAACATGCACGAACTAACCCTTTCCCTTGCTCTTTGTAAATTATGTATTTAGTTTTCAATATATACTAATACTAATACTAATAATAATAATAATAATAATAATATGATAATAATAATAATAATAATAATAATAATAATAATAATAATAATAATTGAAGTATATTTGGATGGACACGAAACTCAGATAGATCCTTCTTGAATGACTTTATTTTAAGACTAACTTATAATGATATACAGTTTAAAAGAAGACAGATAGTTAACAGGGTGGTGTTATGCCTTAATGAGTAGTAAGTATCTGTAAACACAAATATAACCTCTGGTAATAGGTAGTTATAAACATAAATACCTAAACACCTTTTCCCCCTCGGGAAAAAGAATGAAAGATTAAAGCAAATAAAAGGATAAAGCAATCAATAATTAAATGGTGGCATACTTTGAATAAATAATACAAAACATACCTAATACTATTAATCATTTTACTTCTAAAATAGTCAGTGGTCTACTTTGTCTGGTAGACCTTCGAAGTTTTGGTAATTCAGATATCGAACTATCAGGTGAGTCATCAGAAGTATTACAATTTTCATTTCCCAATATTTTTTCTGCAGCTGCCGCCTCCTTTTCTTCTACATTTGGGATTTCATTCTTCTCTGCACCTGCAACTGCATCGCCTAACTCTTCACGAGTATTTATGAACTCTCTTGGTAATGGCGGGTCTGGATAGCTGACCAACTCTGAAAAATCACGTGCTAAAAATTCATTTTTGTTATCTTGAGAATCATTGGAGATCAGTCTCATTTGATCAATATGCCTCTCCATATTGAAGTTACCGTCCACTTGTACATTGTATGTGCATGGACCCAATTTAAGAACCACAACTCCTCGAGTCCATATGCCCTTCTTGGTATTTTGACGATAATGGTTCCATTAGGATTTATGGTGACCTTGAAGTCACCATAGATCCTAATGGAACCATTGTCTTTTGAAACGGGCACTATAGGTGCCGCCCACTCACTATAGTCAACTTTCTCAATAATTCCTTCCAATTCTAGTTTTTTTAAGTTCTGCATTTCACAGCATCCCTGATTGCATAAGGAACTGTCTCGCTTTATAAAAGATTGGTTTTGCATCCTTTCTTACACGAATATGAGCCTTTATATTCTTGGCTGTACCCACTCACCATCAAAGACATCACCATATTTCCTTAACAGTTCTTCTAACTTTGAGGTTTTCAGAATACCAGAATGCAGATGATTTACAGCTAACTTTTTCCAGTCAAATTTCGCAAAATGCAGCCAGTCTCTACCGAATAAGGCAGGTCCATTCCCCTGTACCACATACAATGGCACTTCCTCCACTCTGTGTCCATGAACTTCCATAGTTACGTAGCATATCCCGACGACTTCTATTTTTTCTCCTGTCATGGTTTTCAGCACAATATCGCTGGATTGAAGTACTGTATTTTCAGATGTTTAGCGTAGAACTCTTTCACTTATCAGTGACACAGAAGCTCCCGTGTCCAATTCCATATCAATTGGTATCCCATTTAATTTAACTTTCACTATTATCTCTGGAACCTTATTATGTCTTGCTTTCATTTTCTTTACACAGTATTTCAATGTATGCACCCAAATTCATCCTGTAGTTTGCACTCTGTAGTTTCTTCTTCCGAGCCGCTGGTCTTCTCCTCTGCCATGTTGACCGTCGATCGTTTCCTTCCTTGTCTTCCATATTTACCAATTTCGATTGGCTGTGTGTGATTTTCCATTCGGCACATTCTACGAAGGTGTCCTTTTTTATGACACCCATTACACTCAGTATCCTTATGGAAACAAACATCAGCCTTATGGTTTGTCTTCCCGCAACGGTAACACTCAAGGAGAGAAGCTTTGGCCCAACAACTTTTTTTACCTCCTGAGTTTGACCCTGAATCTTCGTGACGTTTTCATCAGCCATTCCTGACTTAGCGCAATCGAAAACAATGCTTTCTTTAAGTCAAGCTCCTGTTCCACTTAATAGTTTCCTCTGTGCCGAGCGGTTGGCCAATCCAATAACAAACAAGTCTTTTAAAACATCCTCTTGCAAAAGCACCAAACTGACATGTTTCCGCCAATTTCCGCTGCTCCGTTGCATAATCAGTGATGGATTCTCCTGGACGTTGTTTCCTATTGTAAAACTTGAAACGTTCAGCTATCAGGATGGGTTTTGGGTGGAGGTGATGTCAAAAGCTCAGTAAGTTCTCGATAAGTCCTTGATGAGGGCTATTAGGGCAAGCAATGTTTTCAGAAGTCCATATGTAGGAGCGCCGACGGCGCTCAAGAAAACTGCCCGTTTCTTATCTTCCTCTGTATGTCATTTGCTAAGCAGAACTGATCAAATCTTTCGACATAATCTTCAAAGTCCTCGGATTTGTCATATGCTGCTATGTTCCCAAATGCGCCATCCTTAATTTTCCCTTTCGTGAGTCAGTTCCTCGTCGCCATTGAAGTATATTTGGATGGTGGACACGAAACTCAGATAGATCCTTCTTGAATGACTTTATTTTTAAGACTAACTTATATTGATATACAGTTTAAAAGAAGACAAGATAGTTAACAGGGTAGTTATGCTTAATGAGTAGTAAGTATCTGTAAACACAAATATAACCTCTGGTAATAGGTAGTTATAAACATAAATACCTAACAATAATAATAATAATAATAATAATAATAATAATAATACTTCGCCACTGACACTGGCTCTAG
>NC_061103.1:42962504-42984922 GCF_015104395.2 Macrobrachium nipponense
AGACTGTGCCAGTCTGGAGGTAGAGCCTCTCCTACCTAGCCCACCAGACAGCAAACCTTGTGGCCGACCTGGTTCTTCGGCGTAGGGACACAGTCCTCACTCGAGTGACCAGGGCGGCTGGGCGTGAGGTGGCTCTGGGACTTCGCAACGGACCGGTGAGGAGTCCCTCCTCTCTCTTTCCTGGAGAGAAGCAGGACGCTGCGGTGGAGCGACGGCGCACTGATGACAGTGAACGTCTAGTACACCAGGCAGTCTCAAAGGCGTCTGGGCAGCCTTGAGCTACTGCGGCCAAGCCCAGGGGCTTGGTTAGTGCTTCCTCTGCGGCCAAGACGATCGCATCGTTGAAGCCCAGGGGAAAGACTGCCTTCGATTTCTTCCAGGAGCGACCGTAACCAGCCCTCCTTCTCACGAGGGGAGCTGGGAAGAAGCAGCGAAGAGAGGCGGGAAACGCTAGGGACGGCGTTCCCCCTCACCTGCTGCCAGAAGTGGGGGTTGCCTGGTGAGCCATTGGGCAACTTGGCAGCACTATGGAGCGGAGACCTGGATAGTAGACGTCCTTCGGGAGGGGTATCTACTACCCTTCAAGTTTCGGCCACCCCTCGCCTCCAACCCGGTTCACCTTCAGACTTACGTACCCGGAACATCCAAGGACGTAGCACTTCGGCAGGAAGTCCAAGCCATGCTGAGGAAACGAGCTGTGGAGATCGTCAGGGATCGATCACTGGGCTTTCCTGGTGGAGAAGTCTTCGGGGGCTGGCGCCCGGTGATAGATCTCTCTCCCCTGAACTGATTCGCCAGTCTCAGTTCACGATGGAGACGGCACGCTCTGTGCTAGACTCCATCAGGGAGAACGACTTAATGCTTTCGGTGGATTTGAAGGATGTGTATTTCCAAATACCCGCTCATCAATCCTCCAGGAAGTACCTCCGCTCATCAATCCTCCAGGAAGTACCTCCGCTCATCAATCCTCCAGGAAGTACCTCCGCTTCATCTCCGATGGGACGGTGTACCAATTCAGGGCACTTTGCGTCAACCGAGGGATGGGGCACACACCTGGAGGAGTTGCTGGCTGCAGGAGTGTGGGATCATCACGACAAGCACCTTCACATCTACGTCCTGGAGCTCAAGGCAGCGGTCCTCGCTCTCCAAGAGCTCCAGGACCGTCTGATGGGACACTCGGTGGTGTTGATGTGCGACAACACCACAGTAGTGGCATATGTCAACAAGCAGGGGGGCCTAGCGTCCCTCCCGTTGCACCAGTTGACGTTGCAGGTGCACAAGTGGGCCGTGGCTCACTCGGTAGAGCTGTCAGCCCGCTACATTCCAGGCAGGAGGAATGTAGTAGCAGACAAGCTCATCCGTTGGGATCAGGTGATAGGGACCGAATGGTCCCTACACCCAGACGTGGCGGAAAGGCTCTTCAACCTATGGGGGCATCAAGCCATGGATCTGTTCGCCACCTGGCACAACAGAAAAATTCAGGTTTTCTACTCGGCTGTGCCGGACTAACGGGCAGCTGCAGAGGACGCTCTTCAACACCTGTGGGACAACCTCTTCGTTTACGCCTTTCCCCCGTTCTGTCTGATTCGCAAGGTGATCAACCGAGTGCTGACCAGCCCGAATCTCAAGATGATGCTGGTGGCGGCCATATGTTATCCGGACCTGCTGGCTCTTCTCGCAGAAGCACCGAGAGAGATTCCCCCATGGTGTCGTGACGGGGTCTATCTCCTCTCAGAGTCACTCTTCAGCAGGCAGCGGATTTCCTTGGGTTTCTTCGCCGAGAGAAGCTCCTCAACGTTCTCACAGTCAAAGGATACAGAGCCGCCCTGGCCCTAATCCTGAAACTGAGGGGAGTGGATATCTCGAACTCGTTCGAGATCTCCCTGCTAATGAGGAGCTTTGAGAGGTCTTGCCCACCCACCCAAGGGCTCAGGCCCCCGGGTGGGACGTGACTCTCGTCCTTAGGAGTTTGACTCGAAGTCCCTTCAAGCCACTCCGAGAGTCGTCAGACAGGGATCTGACCCTCTTCTTGCTGGCCCTGGCATCGGCGAAGAGATTAGGGGAACTGCATGGCCTTTCCTTCAACATCAAGTCAACGTCAAGCATTCCAGGGGATGGGGATCTGTGACGCTCTATTTCGTACCGAGCTTCTTAGCGAAGACTCAGCATCCTTCGGTCCCTGCCGACCGGTTCGAGTCTTTCACAATCCCCTCCCTAATGGACTTCACCGACAACGAAGCGGATGAGATGCTGCTTTGTCCTGTGAGGGCGCTACTGAAGAGAACTCGGCACCTCAGGCCTGAGTGTCGACGCCTCTTCGTTAGCACCAGGTGACCAAGAAAGAAGTATACAAGAACACACTTTCTTTCTGGCTGCGTGAGGTGATCAGGAGGGCGTACGAAGCTGATGGTAGCGATGACATCCGTACCCTTCGTCCGAGAGTCCACGAAGTCAGAAGTATTGGTCCTTCCCTTGCGTTTCGCAAGAACTTCTCCGTGGCGCAGGTACTGAAGGCAGGAGTCTGGTCCAACCAGACCACCTTCACCTCCTTCTACCTTTGGGATATAGCTCACGGGTCCTTGGACACTTTTTCCTTGGGACCCGTGGTGGCTACTCAACACGTTGTGTAGCTTACCCAGCACCCGAGCGGACAGAACAGCATCGCATCCTTGTGTGACTGCGTGACGGGATGGGTGAATGGGAGTGTGACTGGCCTTCTCTTCCCCATCTTTTTTTCTCCCTCTACCTGTGGGCAGAGGGACGTGGTCGTCACTACGCTGGAACAAGAGGCGATGCAGGTAGCTACTCGACCGAGCCCCATCCTATCCCTTTCATTAGGGATGGGAGCAATTATCCACCACTTCCCCCAAACAAGGGGGGGGGGGGAGGGGGGGGGGGGGGGGGGGGAGTGGAAGCCAACAAGAGAGAACCCATGACTTCATATTGCCTCTTGCAATAGGAACAAGTTCTTGCTTGCTAGTTTTAAGAGGTACGCTTGCCTCCCTCTTATTACTTGGGTCCAGAGGTCTGACCATTGATCCTGCGTTACATACCCCAATCATTGGGCAGAGGCTAGGATCCCTCACTCTGCTCTCACGACCAGGGAGGGAACCAAGGTTGGACAAACACCAGTCTGTTTGTATTCGTATCGGAACAAATAACAATTTGTTGACAATTGTATTTTTCCTAACTATACAAACCTGAGGTCCTTTACACATAGTCCCACCTCATGCCACCCCTCACTCTGCATTTCCTGGGCTTAAAGCAAAGTGGATCTTCACCTCCCAGTCGCGCAGTGTGCGCACTGTTGAACAAGCAGTTAACTACTGAACCCCCTTGTTTGAAGCTTACGACCGGTTCCAGCTGCCGCAAGTTACATTCCTATTGCAAAGGACCTCGGGTTTGTATAGTTAGGATAAATACAATTTTTGACATTATTATTTTTAAAGTATGTTCTAGAAGTGGAGAGAGAGAATTATAGTATTGGTGATGGACTTGTGACTGGGGAAAGGCAGAAGAGTGGTGAGTCTGTGCACAGATACCTGGGAAACAGGGTGATATGACTGCCAAGAGCGTGCTGCACTATGCTAGATAAAATTTGAAGGATCATAATATTAAAGTTAATTCTCTAAAAAATTCATACCTTAATCCTGATTTCATTCGACAGTTGCTGTAACATTCAGATTGTATAAAGACGTAGAAAATTTTAGACACAGGCGGCGGTCATTCTTGCTCTTTTGATATAGTCTGTACTTTTGAAAATCGGGTTTCATCCACAAATCATTCACAAAAATGACAATTTGTCCAAAATTGCATTTTTCCTAACTATACAAACCTGAGGTCCTTTTACAATAGGAAGGTACTAGCGGCAGCTGGATAGGTCGTAAGCTTTCGAACAAGGGGTTCGGTAGTTAACTGCTTGGTCCGACAGGCGCGCGCGTGCGCGCGACTGGTAGGTAAACAAATCACTTTTGCTTTTGGCCCAAGCAAAACTGCAGAGTGAGGGGTGGCATGAGGTGGGGCTATGTGTAAAAGGACCTCAGGTTTGTATAGTTAGGAAAAATGCAATGCAATTTTGGACAAATTGTCATTTGTTCCGACACGGCATACAAACCTTCGGTCCTTTTACAATAGGAAGACTCACTTCTTGGGATGGAGAATCTGAGTCTTTTGTGAACAGACTGGTGTTCGCCCAACCTTGGAATGCCTCCCTGGTCGTAAGAGCGAGGGAGGGATCCAAGCCTCTGTCCGATTGATCGGGGTGTGCACCGCAGGATCAATGGTCAGACCTCTGGACCAAGTACTAAGAGAGAGGCAAGCGTATCTCTTCGTACCAGCAAACAAGAACAAGTTCCTATTTGCAAGAGGCAAACATAAGTTATGGTTTGTCTCTTGTTGGCATCCACTTATCCCCCCCCTTGTAGGAGGAGTGGTGGATATTCGCTCCCATCCCTAGTGAAAGGGATAGGATGGGGGCTCTGTCGAGTAGCTCACCGGCATCTCGTCCTTATCCAGCAAGGTGATGACCGTATCCCCCTACCCACAGGTAGAGGGGTAGAAAAGATAGGAGAAGCCAGTCACTCTCTCATTCACTTATCTATTCTTACAGTCACACCAGGACTCGATGCTGTTCAGCCTGCTCTAGGGTCTGGGTTAGCTAGACAACGTGTTGAGCAGCCACCACGGGTCCTAAGGAAAACGATCCAAGGACCTGTGGGCAATATCCAAAGGTAGAAGGAGGTGGCCAGTGGTCTGGTTGTACCAGACCCCTGCCTTCAGTACCATGCGCCACGGAGAAGTTCTTGTGTAACTCGAGGGAGTGTACTTCTAGGTCATCTTGGTGCTGACGAAGAGTCTTCAACACTCAGCCTGGGATGTCGAGTTTCTTCAGAAGCGCGGTCGCGCTTTCACAGGACAAAGCAGCATACTCCTTCGCATCGAAGCGTTGAAGTCCATTAGGGAGGGGATTGTGAAGGACTCTAACCGATCGTCAGGAACCGAAGGGTTCAAGAGTCTTCGCTACGAATTCGGTACGAAATCGAGCGTCACGAATCCCCATCCCCTGGATGCTTGACTTCGCAGGAAAAGTCATGCAATTACCTCAGAGGAAAAGAAGGGAATGGTTCTCGACTTCGGTGATGTCCTGTACCCATACTGGTCTATCCGTCTGCCGCGACGTTGTTGTTCTCGGTAGTGGATAGGACACCGACACTCAATGGTGGGTGTCGATGGTATGGGTGGGTACTGTGACAAGACCGTTAGGACGAAGAAAAGATTGTTATGGAACAACCGAACTAAGTCCACAGCGAAGTTCGTAACAGACTTGGGCGCTCTGACAGCTGCCTACTGACTGCGTTCGGTAGGAGGCAAGTTGTCCAAGCACCCGAGCAAGTCACGTGACCTTCGCACCTTAAAAGGGTTATGCCAAGAGACTAAACACAAATAATTTGTTCGTCACCGATGCCAGAAGGCAAGGTGATGATCTCTAAGGCATGTGCCCAACAGGCGAAAGTCAATTGCCTTCTAGAGACCGAGGTCCTTGATGGCAAGATATCTCATAGTATAGTTGATTCTCGGGTAAGGAGAAACAACACTATGTGACGTTGAAGACGAAGGTGTACAGAAAATGCAACCTACGTCTTCACAGCTGAACCGAGAGAAGGATTCCTCAAGATTCTGAACCTGTGCTACAAAGACTGAGAACGCTAACCGCTATTGATTGCTGTCCGGTGAGGATCGTAGTTGCAATAAAAGCGGAGCGCTTCCAGTAATGAAGACAGGGAACTACTGCCTGAAGAACTGCTTCTCATGGGCTGAACATTTGGAAGTAGAGCTGTCAGGTCGGAGAGTAGGCGATGTCTTCTGACATATCTGTTAATTCGGGTTCGGGAGGGGCGAGCATGAAATTGCACACCTACGAATACGAGATATTTTGAAGACAAACTCAGATGTCTGCAAAAATCATTCGCATTATCGCAGTGCGATGCAGCGGTTGACTAGTACAGACTTCTGTTACCGTGCGTAAACAGAAAGATGAAAGAGTCCAAGAGATATCTCTGTTGAAAATTCTCGCAATGTCGAAGGCGATGAAATCGAGCGTCACAGCAGTAGATGGTCCTTCATTATTGCGAGAATCCCCGTTAATCAGAGACCTAAGTCCATGATTGTTGGCAGAGATACGGTTCGGTAGTCAATCCAACCAGGGGAGAGAGAGACGTAACCGACCGTGCATCTCCGAGACCTAGCTGATACTGAGCCGCTATCAGCAGTTCAATACGCAGTAGCTCTCGGTGACTCGTCATCCTGAGTTGCCAGGTAATCCATTATTCACGAAGGAATGCGTTCGGCTAGAACCATCGAGCATAAAGAATACGCTCGAGCAATTATATTTAACCGAAACGGATTTCGGTAAATACAAAAGCTGATTGGTGTTGTCATGACAATACCAAGTATCTAAAATCGAAACTGATAACTGCTGGGAGGTTGCAGGCAACCCCGAGTTGCAGTTCAATTAAGATACAATTCGTCTCGGTCACAAACGTAGAGTTTAACTACGGTATGCGCCTACCCCACGGACAATTCAACTGTTAAAGATCATGTCGCGAGGGTAATATACGTAGTATATTTGTAGGTTCTGTACCACGACCTCCATCCTAAAATCTTTTCCCTCGAGGAATGAGAATAAGGATTGGAGATCGACGCCTTCGTTCTCTAGTCAAGAGAGTGAAGAGAAAGTCTTTCCCAAAGGAAAGCTTCAATGGTGAACAGAATACCGAAGACGATAGTTCAAGCCAAACTGGAAGTTCCCGTCCGTTTCTTCTCTATTCCAGGTTAGCGCCTACTGTGAGATACTCTTCTTTCGCAGCAGTCTTCTTCCAAATGCTAGAAATTACAGGAATTCGAGCATAAGCGAGGTTTCCCGATTATCGTGTAACAATTATCGGGGATTCTCGCTCACTTTGGACCGTGGTCTCGCCTAAGTTGTTTGGAGATCGTAAAAAACTCGAACACTCTTGAGTGCGCTAGAAATTCCGTAGAATTCTAAGCACTCTGCGAAACCCCCCACCGAATTCCGTCAAACGATATCGGCTGGTGGTCCTCTCGATTCCCGTAGAAATCGAGAAAGGGGCAGGATCCCTCCTCAATGACCGGGGCTTACGTCAGGTAGGACCCGAAGGTCCCCCCGGTAGCGCAGCCCCTAACGTGGGATCTTACAGAGAAATCTCTGTAGGATCCCTCCCCTTTCCCTCGTAGCCGTAAGGAGAGATGGGAATGGGGGAGGAATTGGATACTGGCTCGCCTTCCCAGCGGAACTAGCAGTTGAGAAGAAAAGGAGCAGCATCGCCTTACGGCGATGGCCTCTCAGAGCCTGGGAAAACGTATCGTCAGGAGAAAACGTTTGCCCAGGAGGGTTACGAACTCATACTGTAGGTAAGTGTCTGCCGCCACTGTGAACGTCGTCTGGGTGGGGCTGATCGACACCTGACAGAGAGAGCCGATACCGCTCCGACTCATTCCAGTCCTCGTCGAGGTCGAAACCTCAGGAGGACCGAAGGGGTATTTAAATACGGTGTCCGAAGACACGTAGAAACGCCTCTGTCGCAGTAGAGGAGGTGAAGTAGCTTGTTCGACCCCCGCCAGCCAACTGAGAGAGCCTTCTTGTCCGGAGACGAGAGACTACCTGGTTCAACACAGTCGGCAAGCTCCGATCGCGGCAGACCCACCGTCGATTTGGGTTCCCTCTCTCCCCGGGCCCAAAACGACTCGAGCCGAGACGTGGCTCTGCTGGTGGAAGCGGCGATCCTTCCCCGAGGTCATTGTGCTACGAATCAGCGCCGTAAAACCTCGGCAAAGTTCCTCTGGGATCTCGGAAGTCACGCATCTTGCAGAGTGGGACCGTTAAGCCCTTCGAACAAGAGCATATTCCGAGAACCTTCCTCCTAAGGGAAGGGGGAACAGCGACAGCCCTCTCGGTCTTCCCCATCCACTTGCGCATACGTCCTGGCCGGTCCAAGAACCGTGCCTGGCACGTAGGGCGTCGTTGGTGGGATCATGAGGGGCAGCACCCTCACGATCACTCCTCAATACCTCGCTCCTCCCGGTGTAACCCGAGGATTGGTTGAAGGTACGGGAGAGGACAGACCTGACGCTCCCACTCGTTGCTCGCTGGCAGAACCAGCAGGCTTGGAGGGCTGCAGGCGATCGTCACCCGCGTGGCGATCGAGCTGCAGGCCTGGTCGAACCGTCTCGCTGTGGAGAACGGCTGGACTGAGCACAGCGCCCCCGATCTCGAGTGTCAGAAGAAGCTGGTGCTGGTTGCCGTACCCGGTCGCTTTCTGTGAGAGCGACGGTCAAGGCGACCCTGCAGGCTCCACTGTCACAGTGAGACCGGTGGCTTGTCCTCACGGTCACGTCACGTCGCTGGTTCCAGCCGTGGCGTGGCAACCGGCGAAAGGGAGGACGCCTCTTCCCAAGCCTCAGCCCCCGTGGTCCGGATCGTGGACCGTCTACAGCTCCCCGGGTATGCCAGCTGTTCGGCCGCCGAGAGTGAGAGCTGGTCTGGTGAGAGTCGCATGAGCGGCTGTCACCAGTCCTTCCGCCCCGTGCCGTGAACCTGACGCTGAGCGGACTCAGAGGTCTGGTTCCTGGCTGCACGGTCGCTGGTAGACGACCGTACACTCGGTACCGCCCCTACCCTCTCCCGCGAACGAGAGGTCCCGAGACGGACCCCTGATGCAGTGGCAGAACCACTGACACCAGGCGAGGAAGTACCGGTGTTAGCCGGTACCCCTCTGGTCCCCGTAGTCTTCTTCCTTCGGAAGAAGAGACGGGCCCCGCTCCCGAAGGAGCAGGAGGACCAGCGGAAGGAACCCTCCCGTCCCACCGAGGTGAGACGGGTCCCGAGAAGCTCCCGAGGGAGACTTCTTAGGAGGGAGGAGGCAACCTTCTTCTTCCTCGGCTGTGAAGCCTTAGAAGTCGAAGGGGAAGAGGCGGCAGCCGACGACGATGAGAAGATGAAGACGACGACGACGACACCTTCCTCCTTTCTTCGTCGCAGCTTCCTCAGGACAGACGTAAGATCTGCTATCCAGGGCGGAGCCGGGGCTGCTGTAGCCGAAGCCACAGGGCCCGGACGCACCTGTACAGACAGACCAAAGTCTGGGGTAGTACCACCACGAACCGGGACGACATCAGCAGGTATGGGCATCTCAGGAACAGCAGGCACAGCCAGCACAGCATCGGTAGGGACAGCCAGCGCAGCAACGGCAGGGACAGCCAGCGCAGCAACTGCAATAGGACAGTCAACCCAGAATCGGCAGGTACGCAGGTAGCACCGGAAACACAGGAAGTGGAGCAGCAGCCAGCAACATCCTGGTACCGGCGGCAGGTCCAGGGGCGAGCTCTAGGGCAGCGGAAGTGTGGTCGCTGCAGCGCGGCAACCACGAGCGGCGGCGGCACGCCCCCCTCTCGGTACGGCGAACGGCACTTCACAGCGGCTGTAGGCAAGACTGTTACCACGTGAGGCGAGACACCAGGTGAGGAGGGACGTCGTCACCTGGTTGCGTGGTCACCACTCCATGGGTGACCGCAGTAGGCCCAGACATAGAACCGCCGCCCCTGGACACTAGCACGCCCTGCAAAAATGGAAGGACGCCCATACCTCACCAAGGTCCACCCTCGTGGCAGTAGCACCTGCGGAAATAACAGTAGTAGCGATTAGTGGTGGGGGAATTCCCCTTAGCGCGGGGGGGTGGAGAGCCCCTCCGAACGAGTGGAAGACCCCTAATACAATGTACACCGGGCACCGAGCCCCCCACCCTCACCCCGCCCGCGCGCGAACGGTATCGGGGGCGAGGGAGAATAACGGCCTCCAGGTAACCTCCCCCCCCCCAAGGGAAGGGACCGGGGAACCATCTGTGGGAGCGGTTGAAGCGGGTGGGGGTTCTTCGCGTTCCCCACCAGACCCCACCCGGACACAGTACCCATGTACCCAACAACAATATAAGAGCCCGAGAGCAATCGTGCCATCGGCCCGAATGCAAGGGCATAAGGATCAATTCCCTGACTGAGCGGAACTTGAACCAAATAAATATTGATGCAATCAATAATAAGGAATAAAATGAAAATGCATCTTGCATTACGATTCACTTCACAATGAATAAGGGCTCGGATCGAGCGCATTTGCGCCCTCGGTACCGAGCGCAAGAAGGGTAAAAGGATCCATTCCTTACCTTTATGGATCAAGGTTTATGGAAACCTTGATCCATAATGAATTGATGCAATCAAAAAATATATGAAATGAAAAGAATACTGCGCTTGCGATTTCACTTCATACAAATAAAAAGGGGAAGGATCAATTCCCGGGAAATAGAGGAAACATTGATCCCAGTAAACAATGCAATCTCAATAAAAATGAAAATGAAAAAGAACTGCACTTGCGATTTCACTTCATTCAAAATAAAAAGGGGAAAGGATCAATTTCGGGTAAGCTCGGAAAACTGATCCAAAATGAGTATGCTACAATCAAAATAATATATGAAAATGAAAAAGAATACTGTACTTGCGATTCCACTTCCATACTGAATAAGTTTTTCCAACCCAAATATAACTGCTCGAGCGAGCGCGGGGGTCCCGCCCAATCGGCACCGACCGCATACACAATACGAGGATCATTTTCTGGGAAAATGAATTCCCGCACTTACGCCCTTCAGTCCCGGCACTCGGGTAATCGGAGGGCGTGGTGAAACCAAGATCCTTTAATTCACAATTGAATTCAATGGGAATAAATATGAAATGATTGTACTTACAATTCAGTTTCACTAGATAAATAGACAAAAGAAAAACACAATCATGCGAAAGCCAACGACGATATAGAAGCGGGCACGAGGAGCTGATGTATACACGTCCACACGCCAGCAGGCCGAAAGCAAAAGTGATTTGTTTACCTACCAGTCGCGCTACAGCGCGCCTGTCGGACAAGCAGTTAACTAACCGAACCCCTGTTCGAAAGCTTACGACCTATCCAGCTGCCCGTAGTACCTTCCTATTGTAAAAGGACGAAGGTTTGTATGCCGTGTCGGAACAAAAGCTGTGTTAAGTTAAAAATATTTATTACCACAAATAACTCCTTATGTATTGCACAGGCAATTAAAGTTTTACATCGTGCAAAAATTGCTGATGTGTTGGGAGATCTTTCAGCCTCGCGGCAAAGAAATGCGGTCGTGTAGGGCTGTAGGCTACTATGAACTGCTTTGTAATGGGAGCACATAGCCAGAAAATCATTGAGCTGACATGCTACTTTAACCTTGATAAAATTTATGTTTAAAGACAGTAGCTTTGTGAACAGCAACTAGCATTCGATCCATGTCAACGTCAAAGTAATCAAAGTGTGAAATCCGTTACGTAAACCAGTATCCAGTGACTTGCGCTTTCGCGCTCGAAGATTGACTGCCATTGATGTCAGCTAACTTTAATCGCTTTGGAATACAAGCATGAGTTTGTAGAAACTAAAATAATTGCATTCACCACTTACGATGATGCAATAATATCCCTGTTCATGAAGGAAAACTAGTAAATATTGTCATCTTGATACATAGTACAGTACTAACAATCAGAAATTCACTTTCTATCTACCAGATGTCTGTGAATGAATCCATCTGAGATTTCCATTACTTCGGACATATATAGTGTTTTTCAGTATCTGAACGGTTTTGTTTTGCAGTTTTAACTTATATGATATAATTTGCAGTGTATTTTCATAGTCTAGAGTAAATTTAGTAATATTATGTCTTGTCAGTAAAAACAAATGGGAAATTCGATGAATGAAAGATCATGAAAACTGTATTTTCACTTTTCTTGTCGAGTTTACATCACTTGGAAAAAATAATTAGGTTAAAAGAAAGTGTTATCTTGTTTTGGAAAAAATTGCTGGTATAATAAATGTTTTTTTATATATACACACATGTACCTTAATAAATTATAAAGGTAAGCATAACAGCACATTAGCTGACATAAATAGCTTAAACTATGTCATTGGAATGGCAATTTATCTTAATTTTGTCAGGATAAAATGTAAATATTTTCCCAGCATGAATAACTTTATATATGTAGACCAGTCAAAAAGAAATATAATAGGCACAAATGCTGTTAGTAAGAGATGAGTAAACTTTGGTTGTGGCATACACACAAAAGAACAAATGGTTAAATAGTAGCTATATAAATTGTAGAATTATATAATTTAACTGTTACAAAGATTATTTTTAGAAAGAATCTTTCTTAGGTGCAACAGGACTCCACTTCATATTTAAGGACCAAACAATTACATACAATCCATTTCATGGCCTATGTTAGACTTGAGTTTCACTGTATTTGCTGCTCCTTTGGAACTTCTGTCCTGTCATGAGCAATGATGTAAATTTCAATGCTCTGTTGAGGTCCAAGTCTGCAGAATAAGAGAAATAAGAATATGAGCAATAACATAACTGGGGGAAGGTAAGACTTCTTGCAGTGAATAATAATGATTTGAATTGTTATTAAAAAGTTGAACAGCAGTGTCATTAGGAAACTCTTTCAAGCTCATTAAACTGTTTAAGAATTACATGGCATTTTAAATAATAATGAAAATATTACTAATACAAAAATATATTTTGAACTGGAGTTGTCTAATTAATTCTTATGTCAGAAGAAACGAGAGTACTGTACTTAATATTTACATTAAATATTCAGCATCTATAAACTAATACACAGAAGTATAGTCAAGAATCATCATCACCTGGTTCATTTTGAATTATTTATTACAGAGCACAATTCTGTTTCTGAAAAGGGGTGCTACATATAGACCTATTTGGTCCTAAACAATCTCGTACACTCTTGGAAGTTGGTTTTACGTATCCCAACTTGTCTCAGGAAAAAAAAAAATATTTTCCAAAGCTCAAAGATTAAAAAAAGTTGTTTAGGCACTGTACCATTACCCAAACATTTTTACTGCACAGTATATTTATTTTACAACCTGTTTCATTTTGAATTTTTTTTCAGCTAAATTTATTTTTTATTTCTGCTTAATTTCGTTTACTAATTTAGTTTCAGAGGATGACAACAGCAGTTATGACCTTTCATACATGCTAATCATAATTTTTTTAAAAATTTCAATCATTGATAATACTTTAAATTGTCAACAGATTCCCACCCACAAGCCCAAGTTACAGGCTTAGTGTGGCTCAACGACAAGAGAGTGGTTTCAACTGGCCATGATGGAATTGTAAAAATGTGGGATGTCCAGTTTTAGGCACTGGTCATGTCTAGGTTAATGATGTAAGGATATGTTTCTGCATTGTTTGAGAATGCAGGTTTTGTATGTGGGGTGCGTTTTGTTCCCTTGATTTTGTTTTCTAATTGGTGATAACATGTAGAGGTTTCTTGTGTGGTGTTGCATTAATAGCACTTTGGGGAAATTATAGTCATTAGCAGTGTGGTTTTAAATAACAGTTTACAATATTTACATTTTGTAATATGTTACTCAAATTACTTTAATGTTGGGTGCTTCTTTCTTGACAGGAATGTTTGATTTGTTGTGTACTCTGTTGAGAACATTGATAATTTAAACATTTCGAGGGGCAATTGTTTAATGTTTCCTTCTTGGGGAAATATACCATGTCTTGTTCCTAATAATATTTTGCCTGTTTTGGAGTGTTATGGTATTGCCTGTTTGGGATTGAAATGACATTTAATACTTACTAATTCCCTCTTCATGAATTCAGACTGTGAGGTTATGGAAACTAGGTTTGCTTTCTTGCAGCTGTGCAAGAAATAATGGGTTTACTTTACCATCAAAAAAGATATAATAATTATTAAGCTAACTAGTTATTACCAATTTAATATTGCATGATTTTAATCATAAAAAATAGTAATTAGACAAACCACAGAAGTATTTGTTAAGGATTTAGTTTTCGAATTGAGGGTTGAAGAGCAAAAAGTTGAGAGAGAAAAGGACAGAACACAACAATGCTGGGGCTGAGGAGACATTGCTGAAAACATTTACCAACTGTAAAGGTGTTGTGCAGATGGCGCTTCATCATTACTTTATCATAATATTAATTGCTTATTGCCACAGTGACTGAGATGCTAGTGATAATTATACTGTTGGTGAGAAAAATGCATAGAGCAGGTCTACCATGTTATATTTCATTTTCCACTTCATAAAGTTCTCTTGTGGGTTTGTTTGTTTGTCTTGTTTGACAACATCCAGGGTGAAAAATTGCCTTTTGTCATGGAGGGTATTACAGAGTATAGTAGCCCCCCCCCCCCCCCCCCCCCCCCCTCATCTCTCTCTCTCTCTCATATCTCCTATATCTCTCTCTCTCTCTCTCTCTCTCTCTCCCTCATCTCTCTCTCTCTCTCTCTCTCGTCCTCTCTCTCCTCTCTCTCTCTCTCTCTCTCTCTCTCTCTCTCTCTCTCTACTGTTCAAGGTAAGGATATTGATTGTTTCTTTTTTCCTGTACTAAGCTTTATAAAGTGATACCAGGGAGTGCAACATTTTGATTTCTCTCAAATCTTTTGTAAAGGTTACTTTTTTGTAAAAATTTAAAAGAACATGTACATAATTTGCATTGTCCTTATTTTAACACACTTTTTGTTTTTCAGATTCACATCCTCAGTCACAAGTGACAGGGTTAGTGTGGTTGGATGAAGAAACACTGATTTCAGTTGGGCACGATGCCTTAGTGAAAATGTGGAGCATTAATTTTTAATCATATACTATGGAGAAATGAAAGCAAAATTGTATATTATTATGGAGTAACTAATTTGATTAATATATAATGGAAATTACAGTGGGAAAAATCCGAGTATATTGTTTTTAATCAATACACGGGGAAAGTTGGGATATAATTTTAAGATCATATTAAGATCATTGTAGGATTTGAGTTATTGGATCATTACAATGATTTAGTGTTCATTATTTTTGAAGAATTAGTTGAAGAGTGCATTTATTTAGTACTGGGATTCTCTTTTTTTATAAGTTTAATTCTAAATGTTAAAACTCCTTTTCTGCATTAAAACATATTTCATTGAGGAACATAATGTAAACTTTTTGTAATTAAAAATATTTAATGTTCGCATATTTCCTGGTTTAACCAGCAGTTTATTTGGGAAAGATTTTAATTAACTGTAATTTATGCAGCAAAGGAGTTTCAAGGCACAGTGTTGCTTATGGAAACCAGTTTTATTATTATTATTATTTGAGGTGAAATAGTTTTGCTGGTAAATGCTTTTACACCTATCAGATATATTCAGTGTGCTTGCTTTTGCTTAAGGGGTTTTTCTTTCAGTTGTCTGTAATGTTACCTACACTGATAATTGTTTCATCATCAAAAGGTTTCTCGGGAAAGTGAGCTTACAACAATCATTTCAGCATTTCAAAAGCCTCGATCTGAAGGCAACCTATCAAAACCTTCAGTTATTTTATATTAATCATACATTACTCAGGATTCTTTTTATAATGATTAAAATCTAGTGGATTATCTAGTTTTTGTATGATTGAAGTTCTGTATCATCATCGTCATACCTTTTCTAACGAAAACAGAGTGGAAGAGGTCGCACACGACCTACTCAAGATGCTGCTGGGACAAATTTTGATCTTCTAAATGTGAGGCATCTATATATACAAGGTTACTAGCTTTACAAATGTAAATTTTTTCAGGGTTTAGCTTTATGAATGACTATGCTTAATTTAATGACCCATTTTTACTGAACTCCATTTCATATCAAAACCACACAATGAGATAACAATGGAGGCTGATCTGAACAAGAAGTGGTGATCAACATTTGTGAAATGTTCGTCTTCCATGCACCAAAAGAGTTTAGTTTAATTTGTTTACCAAAGTAATGCATGGTATCCAACTTGAATTTTGCAAATGTTGTACCACATAAGATTAAAACATCCTTTTTATGTGTACAAGATATCGGTCAAGTTCCACAATTGTCATAGTGTAGATCATTTTTTGAGGGTAGAAATATTATTGAAACCAAATGTTATATTTAAGTACATAATAGGTTGTGTCTGCTTAAGGGTATCACTTTTTGAACTTCACAAAGTCTTTCATGCATGTGATCCCCTCCGACTTCTATTTTTTAACGCTTTTTTCTGTATCTTTTATAACTATGAAGTGTACTAAGTTTAAAATTTTGTCCTCTGTAGTGTTTTGTAAATGTGCAAACAGTGACAAAAGCAGTAACACTATCCTTTGTAGTTCATGAAGGAAGCGGAAGTTCAAATTGCTAAAGGAGAAATGTGAAAGTTTATTTCCTCAGCAACTTTGGTGACAAGATTTAATTGGTGAGCTATAAGGTGAATTGTCACAGTTTTTTCACTGAATGTACACAATTCTACAATAGCCAAAACCTTGATACGGTATCACCTGTTGCGCCTTCATTTTGATATGAATAAACAGCCCCATTGCTTCACTTGGTTTTCTTTATTTTCAGTGTAAATGAATGGCATTTAACAAAAATACTAGATGGATAAATGCTTATTTGAGTAAAACCTTTATAAAAACCACTGAATATGGAATAAACCCAAAGACTTTTTGATATGCTAATTTTGTAAAGGGGAATTGCTGCAGTATTTCCTGGTCCAGTTGAGGCTTACCATGGAACTCGGTAGTTATAAATTTGAATGGCAAGTGTGATGATGGGAATTCCGACATTCACCTAGATAAGTTACAATTCTTCAGATGCTGTCAAGTTTCATCACTGCTCATTCTTACAAGACTTGGCTGTTACTAAGGCCTTCTATACCTTTCATGAAGTTTATCTTTGTGACAAGACTTGGCTGTTACTAAGGCCTTCTATACCTTTCATGAAGTTTATATCTTTGTGTGCCTGCTTGGTTTTGAAGACAGTATGCTTATTTTGGACAATGCTTCTGTGAGAGTTAGCATTCATGGTGTCTCTAAGAAATCAGGAAACCTTGGTGAGGTTGTCCTGGACTGGACGAGTAAATGAAGGCAGACACATGCTCCTTCTAGCAGTGGATATTGATCTAAATCAGTTTTGTGGTCTGTTTGGGGTCAGAGAACTTCCTGAAGAACAATCTTGTATCCTGAATGTCAAGTCAGTCATCAGCAGTAGTTAAGTATGGGTTCAAATGTAAAAGTAGCAAGGTGTCTTTTAAAAGTTCATCGGGAGGTAATACTCCCCCTTCACTCAGAAAAGCTCTTCAGTCTCTTATTTCTGCTGGTGCTTTGGCTTCTACTGGTAACTAGGTCTGATATGTCAAGTCTCACTTTGATAGGAAGAGCATATGTCCAGGTTATTGCAGAGCTGCATCTTCATGTCTTTACTTCCAGGCTGCTCAATCTGGCAGGGGTAAACAGATACACAAGTAGCATGGCCAAAAAGCCTTGTAAATCTCAGGGTTCAGTGACCACTCCAAAGCGATAATGCTTGCCCTGGTTAAGACTGTCCTCTGTCTCTTGCTTTTCTGCTAGCAATCTTGGAACTACGCTGACGTAGAGTTGTGGTTGATCTTTTGTGGCCATAATTTCTTGATAAGCTGTTGTGGGTCTTTACCACCATGAAGTATAAAAAATTTCTTTTGCAATGATATGCTAGTTATTAAACTTATAAAAACAGGAAAATATGCAAAATTTTTTTATAATCTACTTGTAAACAAGATAGAGTTGAACCATATCCCAACGTTTTTTTTTTTTTTTTTGACCTACTCGTTTTTCTTTTTTTATTTCCAATTGCCTAAATCTACCCAAATTGAAAATATTTATGGCTAATTATGCTCTATTTTTTACTCAAGATAAAATGGAGGAGAATGAAATTTGCATGGCATTTCATGTCATCAGAATCAGGGAAGGAAATTTGCACGGCATTTGATGACGTCGAATCTCAAATGGTTTACATGTTGTAATACCTTGGATATTTTGTAACTGGGTGAATTTAAAAGTTCAAGAATCTGAAAATCCTTTCACAGATGTGTTTCCGATACTTTGGACCTTGTTGATTGAAAATTGGACAATCACTAACGAATGGTTGACTGTAAGGGTTGGTTTGCATTCAGGAAATTGATCTTGCAAAATGTACAGTGAAATTAGATTAAAACAAGGTAGTATAAACTATTGTGCTAGAACAGTAAAATTCAAGCTCCACCACTCTACTGTGGCTGGCAAAGAAAGATTACTACCAATATTGACAGCCTGTAAATTATCAAGGACAACTAAGGTTCTCATAAAACTTGGATTTATAGCAAATGATCAGTTCAGGGAACTATGGACAGTAGAGTAATTACAAATCAGTTTTGGTAAACCATAATTGAAGAACAACTACTATATATGTTTAAATACTTACTTATTCTCCTAAGTTTTTGGCGAAGATTCTAATCGATGAGCAACTCCTCCACCTCGAATATCTGACATCGACACTAATTTGTCTTTAATTTTTGAAATTCCATTCACACTTGCATATGGCTGGTGTAGCACCTCAAAACTGTGATTCATGGCCTTCAGAGCGTTGGTGGCATCTGCTGGCATTTTAGCACCTCCTCCAAAATCTGTCAAGTATAGAACAAAGAATAGAATCCCTTATCTCAGTTCTTCATTATACTCAAACAAAGAATGAGACTGGACACTGGGAAATTATTCATGAAAAGTAACTGAAAATTCGGTTTGGCTTATGATGTTCCGAGGTTAAGGCACTTTTCAATTATATTCAGCAGAAATTATTTCCAGGGTTATGACACATGTTTCAAGGTTACGGCACCTACAACTCTGATCTGGCACAAGAAATACCGACACCAAAAATGCAAAATAATCAATATTTGAAGTTTTTTTTGGGTGAAAAATGCAATAAGAATGCAGTTTACATAGTTTTAAATGCACCCAAAGCATCGAAAGTAACGTTTTCTTAGGATTTTTGACGATGTTCCGGCTTACGTGTCTCGAGAACGGAACCCCAGTCGTAACCCAAACTGTACAATGGAAACCACCGATTGCTGCTAAATTTTCTAAAAGTCATAACAAATGCAATACAATTATTTTCTAGTTGACTAAATGAATAGCTTTCCATGCCTGTTACTTTACATGAGAATCTTGCTTGCCAGGTGGTTTTACTTGACCCATACAAACTTATATCTATTCATTGTATTTCTGTGTCTGACAAAATAAGTTCTGTGAAGCACAAAATATTAATGCTCTAAGCAGTTTTTACTTCAGCAATATTGTTTAGATACTGATAAATCTTCTGCAGCACATGAAGTGTCTAAAATTTCTGTGGATTAAGCTGTTCAAAAACAAAACATTTGATGTAACATCCACTACAGAAGCAACCTTTCAGCCGATAACTCAACTGACTGGGAAATGGGCCTGTTAAAAATAAACTCACTTTCTTGTAACCTGGTCACTTAAGAACTACTTAAAATATGGTTGTCATTTGTCACCTTTAAAGAATTGAGGAGAAATTTCACTAATCACCTGTTAGTGAAACACATGAATCACTGCATGAAGATAATCCTTGAAAATATATAAAATTAGCTAAATTGTTTGGGAATTTCAGAAAAAGTATGAAATAGGCTAAGTGTTTGGAAATTTCATGAGAACAGTTAATTACCTTATATTGCACAAAAATGAGATGCATTGACTGCTTTTTTTCTAATTCTGTTAAGAGGACTGATGTTTTGGAAATGGTACTACAAAAAATGACTAATTACAGGCAGTCCCTGGGTTACGACGGGGGTTCCGTTCTTGAGAAGCGTTGTAAGCCAAAAATCGTCATAAGCCGGAACATCATCAAAAATACTAAGAAAACCTTACTTTTAATGCATTGGGTGCATTGAAAACTATGTAAACTGCATTCCTATTGCATTTTTCATAAAAAAAAAACCTTCAAATATTGATTATTTTGCATTTTTGGTGTCATATTTCATCTGCCAGATCAGTGTTGTAGGCGTCGTAACTGGAAACAATTTCTGATGAATATACAGTAAGTCCTCGGGTTACGCTGGTCTCGACTTACGATGTTTCGTGGTTACGAACGCGCCCCCATAAAAATATAAAAAATAATATTTTGCGTCGTTCCGTCTTACGCGGTTTAGCGTCGTAAGCAACGTAAACAAACGCGAACTAGTTCCGGGCGCACGGCGGAAGAATACGCTTTGTGGGGGAGAGGACGGCGTCGCTTCGCTACGCTCATTCCTCGCCCATACGCCATTTTGGTTGTTTACACTGCCTCTCTCTCCCTCGTGTTGTATCGTTTTTGTAACTTTTTGCTCTTTGTTATGGCTCCCAAGCGCAAGGCGGACTCTTCTGATGGTAGTGCATCGAAGAAAAGAAAGGCCATCACCATGGAAATTAAAGTGGACATTATAAAGCGATCTGAGAAGGGAGAAACGCCAACAAACATTGGCCGCTCGCTTGGCCTTAGCCGTTCGACCGTTGCTACCATTATCAAAGATAAAGAGCGCATCGTTGAACATGTGAAAGGATCTGCTCCTATGAAAAGCGACAGTGATAACTAAGCAGCGTAGTGGCTAATAATTGAATCACCTGCTCAGCATCTCCAGCAACTTCTGGAGGTTTCTTTTTCTCTTCACTAACCTCCCCAGTCTCTCCGCGACGGTTCCTCTCCAGTGTGCAAGCCAATCAAACTAATAAAGGTAAGGAATTGTTCTCTCGTTGTTATTGATAGGTATTTACATTAAATCATGTGGTATTTTTCAATGTTCCGACTTACGCTGAAAATCGTGTTACGACGCATCGTAAGAACGGATCAACATCGTAACTCGAGGACCCCCTTAATTGAAAAGCACCTTAACCTCGGAATGTCGTAGTCGTAACCCGGGGATTGCCTGTATTAATAATGGTTTATGGTGAAACAAAATTTACAAAGAAAACATGTTTGAGTGAGTTTTCTGAATTACCTTCTCGATACACATCGTCCACGCCAGGCTTAACTGTAAGCCGAGGCTGAGCGATGGCGTCTATTAAATTTTTCTGCCGAACAGTCAGCTGAGTTATTATTTGAGCTGCCGCTCCAACTTCTGGACTAGATAAAACCACACGCTCTCCACATACCTGAAATCCATTGACAACTGCTATACATATCTATAAACATTACAGCCGAAACAATAATCATGACAACTGAAAAACATTGATCACTGATAATTTTGGGATATGTATCCTCAAATCTAAAAATATTCAAAAATGGTTCTTTATATGCAACTTAACATGCAAGTACAACAGCTTTACTGATTATTTATTAGCTTTGAAATTCAATTTCTACAATGAATATAGTTTATCCTAACCTTTTTGAAAATAAGTACTTACTTGTTTATGGTCTGTAAGGATGACAGGAGTGTATAGACTGAGAGGTCTTGCTCGTGAGAACTCGTCTTTTTCAGGAAGTGGAAAATTGGGGAGGTTGCTAAGGTGGTTATTGAAGAGGATTCCATGTTCTGTCATCACTCGAGAACCAAAGAAGCTGCCAAGTCCACTATCAAATATAAATTTTTCATTAAATACACATAAAAACTACTCTGAATACAAACCCATAACTTTTAGCTAGTTTGTTCTCTATGAAAAACTTTTGGTCTAAGTTATAATTATTACACCCACTACTACAGCATGGATTTCACGAATCCTATCAGCAGCTAATTAAAAAGTGATGATAACCTAAAAGTAAAATATATGGTACAATATAACTAATATACTCTTAACCCTAAATGGACAGGCATCATCATAAGAGTATCTATAATAGGTTTTGAGTGATGGACAGGCTAACTCATATGATTACTAAATTAATATTATGTGCCATACGATTTGTATGAATTTAGCAGAAAGATGTTCATATCATTTCAATGATCCATAAATGACTAATGGAAATTGTAGTAGCTCACAACAGGACAGAGGGCAATCAGTATACCTTGAGACTTGATGGGGGAATGTGTTGCCCCTTTCTATCCCAAGAAGTCTTTTTACTTATTTGCTCATAAATATACCCAGGGAATGCTGTTGGTTTTAGTTCTTATCTTTTATCATAGTATGTAAGTTATAATTGTGATTTTGCAAAGAAATATTAGAAAAAATATATACTTCACAAAAAGTTGTTATAATTTTACAAAAGAAAATTATTAGAAAAAACTTGGTAAAATTTACAAGTGTCTTGGAAAAGAGGTCTTGCACAGGTTGTAAATAGTATCCACTTTTAACTTCCCACTGAAGGTTCAGAAAAATCTTTAGAATTTTTTCTTATACCATGTGCATTTGCATATCTTCCTCTTTCCACTGATGTATTTTTTCTTAAATTGGCCAACCTTAAAGTTTGCCCGGTCTGGTGGTGTGCTTAATATATAGTACTTATTTAGCCTGTCCCTTAAGGGTCAAGTAACTTACGCGATTGCTGATACATATTGATCAAAA
>NC_061103.1:42985422-43092874 GCF_015104395.2 Macrobrachium nipponense
GCCATCCGCCTTTCCTTCCCTTCCAAAGGCTGTGCAATTCGAATCGATTTTTTTTCCTTTCCTTTCTCGCGCTGGGTGACTGTAAAAAAAGAAACAGATAGATAGATAGTAAATAAATAAATAAAAGGTGATTGGTACATCTGCCTTATTCATCTGGTTCCAATAATTTTTCAGCGTTCTCCACTTTACCGAAAGTTCATACAGACCATTATTTATTAGCTAATGTATTCAGTAACCTTTTACAACCACATGCCTTAATATCTTGCAGCGTTTTTCACTGTTCATTATTCTTCGTTTAACAGTAACTTCTCTTTTCATTCACTTTCTTATTCCTTCATCTAGTTATTCATTACTGAGAGGAACTCTGTGTTCTTATTAATAAATCTTTGATGATGAAGTTTTATAGTCTATTTTTTTTTCTGAAACCACTTCATTACTGTCTGTAGGTGGTTAACCATTTGTCCTCCCTTTACCTAGAATATTATACTCTCTCTCTCTCTCTCTCTCTCTCTCTCTCTCTCTCTCTCTCTCTCTCTCTCTTATACTATAGTACTAATTAATACTAATGTATATTTGTACAATTTGCTGTTGAATACTACCAATTGTTCCCTACGCTCTCTCTCTCTCTCTCTCTCTCTCTCTCTCTCTCTCTCTCTCTCTCCTAACTAAGAAGGAGAGAGGAGAGAGAGAGAGAGAGAGAGAGAGAGAGAGAGAGAGAGAGAACGTGTAATCAAGACTCAGTGTACAACCCACACCAAAGTAGTCCTAATGGTTTCTAGCATCTGAATCATATTTAATCCTATCAACGAATGACTTATGCTTCTATCAGATAAGATATACGTTTTATTTCTGTTGCTTTCATGCTTTCGTTGAATTTCTCTGTTATATTTAGCGTCAATATAAAGTAACTTCAAGGTCAGTTACGTTCGAACCGTTCGCTATTTTGCATTATATTTACAACGGTCTAGTCATTCCCTTGAAACGGTCACATGGAAGCCTTTAAGAAAGATCAAAAGACCAAAATAGGTCATAGGCCAGAGACCACCTAGCCCCGTATGAAGTAAATAATAGGAAAAAAAAAGAAGTACGAAGAAAGGTCCTGGCCACCCACACATTAATCCCACGGCCTAGTGCGCATGTCTATACGATTCATGTCTCTGGCACCATTCGATTGCGTGAGGTTACTCTGACATTAAGCAACTCTAAGTTTTACATTCTTCCTTTTTCTGGAACTGCAACAAACAAAAATGGCTAAAAAAAATGCTTTGTCATTTTCTTGTAACTGCTAAGAAGCTTCTTTCGCGGGCGCAAGCTACTCTTAAACACACTCTGCTTCCTTCATTAACATCAAAAACGGTTTCGAAATCATTGTTGTCGTGAGCCATTAGCGCCTCAAGGTGAGTTTTTTCTTTCTACCCCTTCGCATAATTGCTATGATCCTGTTCATGGCGACAGAAATACAGCAAGCAGCGTCACTCTCTCTCTCTCTCTCTCTCTCTCGGTCCTGATCAACAATGCCAGGGTTAAACATTTATTTTTTTCCTCTTTTGTATAACTTTCACACCGTCACCTTTCATACCAAGATCGCCTCACTGCCATTGCACATGACACGTGATCTTAATGCGACCTGAATTTTAATCTTGTTACGTTTCTGTGATCATTTCACACAATTGTAATAGATCAGTATAAAGGACACGTACATTAGTGGTCTCTTTGAATAATCGTTGTAAATGTCACTTTCTAATTGGCCGTTAAGTCCACATCTTTGATAAATTCCAGGTCTTATTTGGCCGTTAATTCCAGCGCAGAATCTTTGATCAGTTCCAGCAAGGCTAAAAAAGGTAGGCCTAAAGTTCAATTTGAGTAACGGGCGTAAATCTTTCATAGTCAGGACTCGTGACCCTTCAAATCATCAGAAGTTATATAATTATATATATATAATAATATATAGATAATTATTATTTTTATATATTAAGATTATTATACTATACATATGAAATAGCACAAGTTCTTCAGCCAAATATTTTGCAGACATTCCACAGCTGTGGACACCATCGGTTATAGACAGTGCCCGTCTACTGCATTAGTTTCTCTCTCTCTCTCTCTCTCTCTCTCTCTCTCTCTCTCTCTCTCTCTCTCTCTCTCTCTCTCTCGGAAGTCCTGAATTACTTGCCAAGGCTACGAAATAAACTGCCAAAAGACGTTGTAAGCAGCAACATCGTGGAAGAGTTTAAAAGCTAGACAAAATCATTAGGACACTGTGAATGCACAGCAAAACGTGCTCCTACAGATAAGTGAGCACACGATGTCTCCTTGGATGGACTAACAAGTCTTTGAGACATCCTAATCCTTGTAACTCCTCGTAACCAAGATTCATTTTAGGATCACCATCAAGAGTATGAAGCAAGGACATTTTCTCTGGTGGGGCTGTTTACGATTCTGTTCTGTACTTTTTGTTCTCATAATTTCTGAAGTATTTTGGTTCTGTAAGACTTATAGCGCTTTTCAGGTATCATGATATATCGCAGTGTAAGATACGTGCGTTCTGTAACCTTCGAATATCTTTGTATGTCTGATGAAATTATCTTCGTTTAGAAGAATGTTCCTTGGCAAGTTCTCTTTTATCGTTATCTTCACTATTATTTTGCGCTTCAGGTATATATTCTTACTGAACAAGCCCTCCAAAACATATACTTTATTCCAGACGTATCAGCCAAATACTTATATATTACTAATTACCAAATAACTAATGCACTTTCGGGATCTGAAATAAATGAGCGTGGAAAATGTGATAAATAATTGACCCTCTAGAGGCAGATGGAATCGAGCCCAAGACTAAGCCTATGGATCCTGTATTTACATAATAACATATACATAATAACACATGTATGTAAGAAAATCGGAAGCTGAGAGAGAGAGAGAGAGAGAGAGAGAGAGAGAGAGAGAGAGAGAGAGAGAGAAGAATCAAAATCCATCAGTAATGGAATGGGGTCATTAAAAATCGAGGGAAAAGAAGCAGTGTCAGCGAGAAAACAATAGACGTATTTTCATCAATTTTACGAGATGGGCGCGTTTGCACAAGCTTACAATAAAATATTATAAGATTTTACATTTATCGTAATTTGTTATTTTCATAAGTTGTCATTTAGCGTATCGCAAATTATTCCTTTTTATCGTAATCATATAATTAATTATTCCAAAATTCAACTGGTAAAGGAAAGCAAAGTAAACGTTTGCTCTCGATTGCGTCTCATACCGAAGATTTGTTTACATTTTGAACTGTGAACGTGGTCGACTTGTCAAGGTTTTGTGATCTTTTTTCGTGAATATACTTTGTATTACTCATCATATTTGAGTGTATAATGGTTTCAGGCATTCACTGCAACCACGTAAATATATAACCGTGGAAATACTAACGGAAAATTAACAATAATACCTTTCTTTAGTGACGTCACCCTTGATAAACAAGACAAAAGCTGAAGAAATTGGTCAAGTTGAAATGAGTGACAAAATATGACATGTCAATCTTGTTATGGAAAGATATCCTTCGATACAGTTGTGTTTCAGTTAGACCTATATGGTTTCACAGTCTTCAACACATAGGCTACCCAAACTTAATTTAGGTGAGCTCGTCAGGTTTACATAATCATGCAAGTAGAGGTGAAATAGCTATATGCCTATTCCTGAACAAAACAAGTCTAATATTTTTATATGAACTATAGCTATTAGATATTCTTTGAAGTTAATCAGTATATGTTAGGCTACACATTAACTCGATAAAAATATTACCTACGTCAAATTGCAAATCGATGCTGACATAAATAAACTTGAAATCGATTCTGCGACTGACGTACAGAAATTGTGACATTTTGTAAAACGAGAAAGCATTGTCGGGAAGTTCCGTTAGCAGACGAAAAGACTAAAATAGAAGGAAAAATGAAAATCCAGTGCAGTAGAAATTTCAAGTCTGATTAAAACAATTATGTGTTTCCTTCTCACCGAAATATCACCATGCCACAAGGACACGTGAAATCATTAAGAAATGAGAAAAGCAAAAGAGGAGTAATAAAGAGAGCAAGAGATAAGTAATAAAGAAGCACCAGCAACTGGAACATCCTCCGATGTAAAACCAACACCAGGAAATCGTCACTGGCCTTTTAAGAGTGAGTAGCCTATTGACAATTTAACTGGAGATCTAGAATGTTCGATACTGTTTCTATTATTTACTATGTTCTGATCATTATTAAGTATTTATAAATGCTTTTTGTTCGTTAATCGTCCCTTGTGGTGTCCTTTTACAATCAGTCATTTTAGATGACACAGAAAAAACAAAGAAACTCGACATATGACGTAGGTTTTCAAATCTGTTTAGTATAAAGCAACAAAGCGCGTAGGCACTAATTTGCAATATAAAAAAAATAGAAATTCATACTGAATAACCTGCTATAAAATATGTTCCACCACGAATAATTGGTTTCACCCAAATATATGTAAAACTAGTAAATATATTTGTATATATTTTTGGTAACCAACAGTTGTCACCAGGTAACTGCAATGAGAGGCGAAAAAATGTTTCTTTTCTCGGTATCTGATTCTGCAGCAGCGTCAAAAGGCATCAGAGGGAGATGCTTGTATGTCAGGGAAGGTCGCGTCCTTACCTTGGCCAGGAGGACTGCAATGCCTTTACTAGGCGTTCCTGATCCCCAGGCCACGAGTGCATTAGTATCCCAGCCGCCATGCGCTGTTAGTACCATAACTGTCGATGCTACAGAGAGAGAGAGACTTATATGACGCTTGATATTAACCGTCATTTTGCTTTCGTGCGGTAATCTGAATATCGGTTATTAGAACTGGAACCTCTGTTGGTTTTGTGGTGAAATTAGTGACTTAGGTTTCACCCCAATGACAGGAGTTACGACGGAATGAGTCGATGGTGTTGTCATTTTAAACTAGGCCTATGCGGAAAAACATTAATTAGATTGTTCACTTCGCCACTTCGAAAGAAGCCTAGTTTCACTCCAGTTACGAACGTAGGTATAATATGCGCACATGTTTCCTCTCTCTCTCTCTCCTCTCTCTCTCTCTCTCTCTCTCTCTCTCTCTCTCTCTCTGTCCTTCATCTTTACGAACCCTACAACCCACCCTAGAATCCCCGCTCTCTTCGTCGTCCTGATTCTAAGAGTTGTTATATATTTTTTTTAAAGGTTCGGCTGTCGTCTGCAGCGCTACCTTGGACCGTACACCGTAGTCCTTTCGTTTGGATGATGTGACTTTGCTATCACACGCCACACCCTTCTTCTGCAACTCTCACTTCTTCAGGATGACACTTGTGTACTTGTTAGCCTGAACCTCTGGTGGTCTTGTGATGCTTCGGTGCTACTGCTAGACCTATGTTGATCAGGTGGTCGTTGTTTGTCCTTTAGGTTGACGTTTCTTTGTTGTATACAATGCTTCTCGGTCTTTAAGTACCTCGTCATTTGTTATGTGTGAGTCATGTTGTTATTTTACTTCTTTATTTTGACGTAATACTGGTTATAATTGCTTTTTAACGTTGATAAACCACAGCTGTCTCAATCGTCTCGTAAAATACTTTTGTAGTCTTTCTTCGTCTGATCCTCCTTTGTACTTTTCTTTTAATTCTTACAGACAAACTAAACACTCTCTGTGCTCTATACAATTTCATTTCATTTGTGACTCATTCATTCATTCTTCAAGTGATAATTTCTCAATTTGGTAAAAAATTTATAAAATACAAACTTCTCGTCTTTATGGTTCCATTTATTCGTTTAGTAATCCGAAATCTCAAAAATCAATCTTTTTAACTACTCGTTGTTGTTGTTTTTGATTAAGCTGACCTTTTGTCAGCACGGGCTCTTGCTACTCAAAGTGCAATTGTGATTTATGATTGAGACTTATTTTGTTTCGTAATCCTTAATTATCTAAACCAGTAAACTTTGTTATTTTATGAATAATTTTTTTTCAAATACCTACTCTTATCTGACACCAATTCTTTATGGATAACAAACTAGATTAAATTCAATTGTCTTTCCTGTCTATTAAAACTTACTTTAAAACTTACTTTTTTAATTCCTCTGCACCTAATAATTTCCTTTACAGATAAGTTCCTTTGTAGATTGTTCTTCTATTCATTTTTTTTTACCTTTTATGCACATCCTCAATCTCGAAATAACAGCTAGTCTCTTTCAAATAACATCTGGTCTAGTAGATGAATAACATTTGTGTCTCGTCCGTCTGTCTATTGTTTTTTTATGCTTTGTCACGTCACTTATTCCCAGTTGCAATCAACTGTTTTTTTTTTTTTTTTTTTTTTTTTTTTTTTTTTTTTTTTTTTTTTTTTTTTTTTTATTCCTGTTGGTTTTAATAGAACGTTTTTATAAGTCCCGTTTCAGCAGTCGTGCGTTCTTACCTTGGGTGTAAAAATACACACACACACACACATACACACACACACGCACACGCAGAGACACTGCTTGCAAGCAAAGATTGATGGCCACACCCTACATTCTTTAGGTTGTATAAAGTTTAATTTTGATCCTACTTTTATTACTGATAATTCCAGTACTGTAGTCTCTAATTCTACAGTACTATTACTAGTAGGCCTATTAATAAATCTAATTATTATTGGCACTTTAGATTTTAGAGTTAACCATCACAAGCAAATTGTCTAAAAGCATTATAGAAATACCCAGATTTGCCTTAGATTTTCAACAGATTTATGTAGTATATAGTTCACAAGTTTTTCTTCTACTTTTATAACTGTTACTACTGCAACATACGATTCTGTTGCTACTAGTAATAATAAATCTGATTATTTTACTTGCAGTGTAGATTGTAGAGTTCGCTAACACAAAGATAAAGTCTAAAAGCATCATAGACGTACCTATATTTTTCAGAGGGTTCTCAAGGATGTGGTTCACACGCCAAGCTGAACTGGCAACACGACCCTTTTGCCAAGTATATGTTTGCCAAAATGGTCACGCCTTTGTCCTTTGTTTGTAAACTGTTTGCATGCATTGCTTGCGGTTTGCATTATGCCCTAACCGTCTCTGACAGTGGGAGTCTTATGTTAAAAGCTTTGTTTCAAAATTGCTTTTGCTTTTGTGTCGCTTCCTGTGAAGTTTTGACTTGTATGTTTGTATGTTACCGGCTCTCTCTCTCTCTCTCTCTCTCTCTCTCTCTCTCTCTCTCTCTCTCTCTCTCTCTCTCTCTAAAAAGATGAATAACAAATAATTTATAGTTTTGCTCTCCTCTCTCCTCTCTCTCTCTCTCTCTCTCTCTCTCTCTCTCTCTCTCTCTGCTGCTAGCCACTCCCAAAGTCTCTAACAAGAGTAAGACTAGACCCACTACCTTACAAAATCAGACGGAGACCATAATGTTCCGTAACATTTCGTCATAATCACGTCCATCTTTCTCACGCGTAATAACCCTGTGAGAGAGCTGCTTAGAGGACCCATCCCATCTCCGATTACCCAAAGTGGCCACGCCACGGCCTTATATACGACGGCGATCATCAAGACTTCTTCGGAGCGATAAGCCCCGTCATCGCTGCCGGTACGAATTTGGAGAAAGATATTTCATAATTGAAACTCAAGAAGAGGTTGATTCGTCGAGATTAGGTCTTATAGAGTTATATTTGGGATCTGCTGCGCTTTCCGCTTCGTCGATGTTCGTTTTATAAAGGGAATATTTTTTTCTTGTAGTTATTTGATTTTTTTTGTTGCGTTTGGGTATATGAGGTCATTGCGTGTCTGTGTTTTGCCTTAAGGTGAGAATGTTGCCTGTAATATAAATTATTTATGTATTAATTTATTTTGAGAGAGAGAGAGAGAGAGAGAGAGAGAGAGAGAGAGAGAGAGAGAGAGAGCAAAAATATAAATTATTTGTTACTTATCCTTTTATTTTGAGAGAGAGAGAGAGAGAGCAAAAATATAAATTATTGGTTACTTATCCTTTTATTTTGAGAGAGAGAGAAAGAGAGGAAGGGGCGCGTCCAAGGTTATTTCTTCCTAATACATTACCACCGTGCACAAGGCCAGTCCCTTGGTCCTTGACACAGGCTGTTGAATTAGGGGAGTCTTCCCGTTCTGAAATATCTGGAACAAATTAATTTCCCTTCTAGGAAAAGAGAGAGAGAGAGAGAGAGAGAGAGAGAGAGAGAGAGAGAGAGAGAGAGAGAGAGAGAGAGAGATCCATAAACATGTATGTAGTAATAATGATATCCTGTCAACATATATAATCTCTTCACCAACCTGTTGACGTTATTATCAGGTAATCAGCTAATCAACCAACAGATTATAATTCCTCCTACAAGGTCAGACGTAAGGTCATCTCCCCTCGAAGGTCTCAGAGTCATGATTTTGAAAAGGGAGCCAAAGACGCCAGTTTATTGCTTCAATTTCCTTTGCTTCAGTCCAGATTATGTTTGCGCAACTAGAACCTCGTGTGTTCAGGCGAAGATGCAATACATTGCTACCTCAAAGCAAGATATACTAATTTACTTACATTTTTATCTATTTATTCATTTATTCTTTAATTTATTTTTTCTTTTCTAATAACTGAAATATATATATTTTTTTGTATTTCCTTTTACTTTCTGTTACTTCTTTCAAGCAAACATCATGATATTCTTTGGAAGCTTGAATTTCAAGTCAGTGGCCCCTGTATTGGGCTTGTGCCATACGAATTGGGTTCACCTGAGTAATGATAATGATAATCCATATGAATACGGTTCGTCGTGCGAATAATGATAATAATAATAATAATTTTATTATATTATTCAAAGGTACCGCCACAAGTTCATTAAACTTTAATTTTATTTTTATGTCAAGGCTCTGAGCCAAAAAGTGACTCAACTTCTTCTTCTTCTTCATTCTAGCTCGGCAGAAATGGGGTGACTCCTGTCTTCTGGTTTTTATCGAGAGCGAAAACAAGTGATCTTGAATGTCACCCCATTCTTCCAGAGGCCGCTTGAGTTCTGGTTGGACACCGTGTTCTTGTCAGTCATTTTATAGGCATCTGGGATCCTCCGTCTCGTTTGTTCGTCTTTCCACCCTCTCCTGGCAATTGATTCATAGTGCAACTGCTTTGAGGTTTTCCTCCTGTCATACCTTTCAAACCTTTACTCTTGATTTCCCTTTCAGCGCTGAATGACCTCATAGGGGCCAACGCCTGGCCTTTGCCCTAAATCTCATATTTCAATTCAGTACGTTTGTTCGTGTACATAGGCCTGTATGAAGTAGTCATAACTTCATCTGCATTTTTTCCCCCATTTCACATTCATAAATGTTGGTCTTTACATGCCTTACGTACATTTTGTTAAAATATCTTGTTGAGCAGCTGCGCCAGCTCCATTTTGTCCTATCCATCACTTATGTAGCCCATACCCGATGGAGGTATAGAAATAAAGAAGAAACTCAAGACTTCTCTTTCCATCTATATGCCTCAAGGGGAATGTTTTTTATAACATTCTAGTCATTTACACTCACAACACTCCAGTCATTTACACGGTATGGCAAAATTCCAGTCATGTTCACTTTTTCACAACATTCTAGTCATTTACACTTTCACAACACTCCAGTTATTTACTCTTTTTCACAACACTAGACAATTACAATTTATCGCAACACTCCATTCATTTACACTTTTTCACCACATTCTAGTAATTTACACATTTTCACAACAATTGTCATTTATACCTTTTCACAACTAGTCATTTATCACATTTTCACAATACTAGTTATTTACAGTTTTTCACAACTCTAGTCACTGACACTTGTTCACAACACTCTAGTCATTTACGCTTTCTTCACAACACTCCAGCCATTAACACTTTTTCCACAACACTCTAGTCATTTACACTTTTTTTCACAACAGTAGTCATTTACACGCACACCTCTTCTTACAACAGAGAGCATATCATCATCCTACAAGCATGTAGTAACCCCCCCCTCCCCCAACCTATACCTAACTGTCACTCTCAGAAAAGGAGACAAGGGCGCGCCTTTGTGATATCCTTCGGACCGTGCCAGGATCCTTTGAATTTCCTGTCTCCCGTGTCCTTAAACGTGGGGATTAGACGAACGACATTCTTCTTCGGCTCCTCTGTCTTGTGACGCCAAGGCTATATTTACGCTGTTCGTCTGCAATTACCCAGGGAATACCTTATTACGGTTAAGTAGCTGCCATTTTTGAGAAAAGGGGGAAGTCATCCTTAGTTTTTCGCTTCTTTACGGAGACTGTGGTTTAATGTGAGTTTGTGGTTATGAGAGAGAGAGAGAGAGAGAGAGGAGAGAGAGAGAGAGAGAGAGAGAGCGAGAGAAGAGAGAGAGAGAGAGAGAGAGAGAATTTCATTTCAACTCTGATAAGTTCTTTTCCTGGGTACAGAATTTCTGCTGTAAATATAATTCATACTTTAATGCCCTGTGTGTGTTGTGTGTGTGGTTGGTGTTTTCAGAGAGAGAGAGAGAGAGAGAGAGAGAGAGAGAGAGAGAGAGAGAGAGAGAGCAATCAATTCGTTTTGTAGGTTCAGTATTTTTGTTGTTCATATAATTCCTATTTTCAATTCCAGTTAGCGAGCTTTGCATCTTTCAAATGATCAATTCTGATTTCCATCCATCTTTGTACATCATGTAAAGCGTTCACATCTTAGTAGCCATGGTTCTAGATTCATTTTTTAATGTTCAGCGTGTTTGATTACTTTCACAAACTCTTGAAAAAAATATTCTTCACAACAGTCATGAAGATCGCATCCTTGTTTCTCTCAAGATGGGCGTATTCAGTTGAGCGGAGCGGAGCCTTTTGTTCGTCAGTGACTATTTTCGGGTCTTCTTCTTCTTCTTCTTCTTCTTCTTCTTCTTCTTCTTCTTGAGGACCACAAGTGGGTGGTGGTTACGCAAATTGCTCCCGATTCTGCATCCGGCCAGAAATGAAAATAATTGGTCAAACCTATTCCAGGCAAAATACTTCTGAAGAGAAGCGAAGCATCGACATGGACAACAGAAGCTGAAATCAATTTTCGTGTGTAAACAGAGACAGAAGTCGTGTAGTGTTTGTGTGTTTGAACTGCTCGTTCGCATTTAAATCGAGGTTAACAACTCATTCATTTGCATAATGAAGGTTCTCCCTTTCAATGGTAGTTTCTGCTTGCTGCCAAGCAAGCACATGCAAAAGCACATTGGTAAAAATGTTCATGGAAATAGGCTGTTATTTTGTAATTTGGAAAATTGTGTTCCCATTATGCATGCATCGTGCATTGAATTCTGAACTTGTCGTCATCCGAAATGTTTTCGTCTCTCTCTCTCTCTCTCTCTCTCTCTCTCTCTCTCTCTCTCTCTCTCTCTCTCTCTCTCTCGGGGATGTTCCCTAAAATCCTGTGTGGCCCCGTTGACCAAAGCAGTGGATGGGATACTTAGTTTTAATCGACTTTTGTAGTTCCCAGTTAGGGTGAAGGGATAAAGAGAGAATAAAAAAAAAAAAAAAAACAGACATTTCCAAAAGTCTTCAACAGCTGCATAACGACTAATATTGGCTGTAACCTACACTTTGGTTTGGACATTTTCCTTAACCTCCTCAAAGGACAAATGTGAGAAAACGACATTTATACCCCGCGATTTTTTCGTATAGCTTTCGAATCTTTCTGGCCTTATTCTCTAAGGTCGTCTGCGCACGGAACTTCAAACATTGTCCTGAGCGCTGATATTAATGTCATGTACATAGCACATACCTGCACTGAACTTGACACAAACGTGTGAATTAGTTCGCTAATCTTGAAAACGTCACAGATCACACTAAAATAATTATTTCTGAAGACGTGCCTGATCCAAAAAACATATTTTCAGTCATAAAATGTTCACATTACTGTCTCCAAACCCCTGCGTATATGAACGTCCAGGCAAAATGTTACGAAATATGCAAATACGTCCGAAGCAACGTTTTGAACATAATTCTGAACACGTTTGCACCTTACATTCACGGGCATGGGCTCAGAGGATGTTTTGCAACTTACCAGCAAAGGTCCACACTTGAATGATTTACGTCATTGCCTACTGGGGTCTGATTGTAAGGATCTCGTCCCCCTCAACGTATGCCAAAGTGGTGAATGACCTTTGAAACTCGAGGGTTTTTGGATGATGAGATAAAGGGCATGGGGTATATGACAGCTGTTAAAGACAGGGGAAAATAAGATGCTAGGATTATCTGGGATCTCTAGGACGTGAATTACAAAAAGTATATGTAACGGGCTGAAAGTTCTGTAACCATTCCAACACTTTTTAATACTCTTGTACATTAGATCTTGGTTAAAAGTGGTTTCGGTCTTTTCATGACTCCCAAGGGAAACGCAAATCCTGAAAGCCTAACGCTGTAACCTCTGGCCTTCCTCTGTCAACAAGAAATCTACTTGGTCGATCTCACTTTTAAGTCTTCCAGGTTATGTTAGGCGAGACGCCTGATAAGAGCGCTTCCTAGTTCGTTGGAATCTTCGTGGTTGTTATAATACTGTGCTATGCTTTAACCCTTTTTACGGCATTTATTTTTTTTATATATGTATTATTGTCTATTTTTGTACCTTGTTTATTCAAATGACATAGATGTGTCATATTTATTTTCTTTTTCTTTTTGTCTATCTCACTTGCGTTATTTATATTTGACAAACTTGAGATTCACGTCTGTTTTCACGGAAGTGTTTTAGAGGGAATATAATCGCTCGTTTTTCAGTAAATGTGTTGATATTTCTGTAGCGAGAGAGAGAGAGAGAGAGAGAGAGAGAGAGAGAGAGAGAGAGAGAGAGAGAGAGAGTTTTTTCTGCTGAAATTGGCCCAAGTGAGAGCAATTTTTACGAACAATCAAAAGGATAGTTAACAACTTTCCATATTTTTACTTGTTTACAAAATTAATATGATAAATGCAAATATATATTTTCCCGAAAACATGTGTAGATTCCTTTTTTTTATTTACAGAACAGTCATGAACTAAAACGAGATTGAAGTTAGTTTATTTTAAACACAATTCTTGACGATCAAAAAAGGAAGAAAAAATCCACTCAGACCTCTTGAGTTAAAAATACTCTAAAAAAGAAGGCTTGGTACTGCAGGGGAATCCCCTGGGTTCCCTGAGTACTTCACCAATATTATACCGGTGGTACCTTTGAAATATTTAGATATTTGCCCAAACTGCTGCCACAAAAATTAAAGGGGATATATCTTCTTTATTATTATTATTATTATTTATTATTTTTTTGTTTTGTTTATCACTTTATCACAGTCTTCCTATTTGACTGGGTGGTACTTATAGTGTGATTAATCTAAAATATTTATGGTTTAAAAAAAGATTCTCCTGAATGAAATTAATGCTCGCAGTAAGGAATTCATTAAAAACTGGGAAAATTTGGCCAAGTAAATAAACAAATAAATGAAATGGCAATAAAGATCCCGAGGAAGACACAGACACAAAACAAATCGGCAGTGAAAGAAAACGACAATATTGAAATGCAAAGAAAAAAAAAAACAATACAGAAAGCTATCATAACTCGAGTTGAAGCTCAACAGGAAGAAATAAAGACCTGTCACCCTCGGGCCACTAATTTCCCCGGCCCAGGCCACCAGCAATAGCAATGGCTTCATCGGTCAAGTATGATTGTGTACTAATTTACCTTCGAGAGAGAGAGAGAGAGAGAGAGAGAGAGAGAGAGAGAGAGAGAGAGAGAGAGAGGGAGTGTTGTTGTTGAGTGTGATACTTTAGAGGGTGGGGCTTAAGAAAGAGGGGGTGTTGGGGGCAGCGGCTATATCACTACCGCATTCCGGAGAGGTCGTCCGAGGTAGTACTCTAGTAGGGATCGTTTCGTCAGACGGCCTTCACACTTGACCATTTCGTTTTCAAAGTGGACGACTGCATTGACAGACAAACAGAGAGAGAGAGAGAGAGAGGTGGGGAGCGAAATATGGAAGTGATAGGTATACGTTTATAAATACGAGAGAGGGAGAGAGATGAATTTGTTATAAAGATTAGGAAAATATAAATCCATTGAAATGCTGTAGGACTTAAGTTTAAACATAAGAGAGAGAGAGAGAGAGAGAGAGAGAGAGAGAGAGAGAGAGAGAGAGAGAGTGTTAAGATTCGGACGTCACATATTTAATAAGTGTTTTCTTGCTTAGGTACAGAGTTTAATTGTCATCACCAGTAGAGCCGAGATAAGAGGATTATTGAGTCTACTTTTCCATGTATAAAAGTAACTCAGAGTTTTTTTTAATGACTTTTTAAAATTAGTTTTATAAACTTTTATCGTTGTATTTTTAGTATGTTTGATATTTTCAATATTATTATGAATGTCATTACTACTGTATTCTGAAAGTACGTATTTTGCTCTGTCGTAAATTTATTCTTTGCTTTGATATCAGGGATGCTACATCTTTTCATTTTTCACTTTTTTAAGCGTTGATATTTATGTAAAACACACAAACACACAGCACGTCCATTTTTGTGTCGTGACTTTTTTTTACCAGTTTTTTTTTCTCAATTCACGGATATTCTTATTTTTTTACTGACTTTTATATGCTGAAAATACTTGTATCGTATCATTTGTACACGGAAATTCTTATTTTTTCATTATATGTTTTACACGAAGATTCTGTTTTTCGTGCATCTGTACACGGAAATTCTTATTCTTTCATAAATCATACTTATTCTTTCATAAACCATACGTTTAAAAACGAAAAATCTATGAAAACATAATTCCAAATCTTCCTTCAACCCTCATCCACGTTGTCATCACAGTTCAAACGCAGCAATTTGGATGCTAGGTCCATTTCCCGGTCACGCATTCGTTACATGAGGCCGAAACTCTTACGAAAGCCAAGAAACACCGTTGTCAACCTCATGTAGTTGTCACGGAAAATATAGATTTTTTTTTTTTTTTTTTTTTTTTTTAGGAATCTACTTTTTTTGGCATCTACGTGATTTTTTTCGAGCTAAATTTGGTCTTCCGCGTCTGTATGATTCGTGACCTTTGCTGATGCTATTTGCTAAAGTTTTCTTTATTGGAGGCGATTTTTTTTTTTCTTTTTTATTCAGGGTCTTTGCAATTCCTCGTTTTTTCCTCTTTTCGTTCGAAATCTTTTAGTTACGATTATCATTTATGAATTATTTTACTTTCGGTGTATTTATAATTCTTGATGCTCCCTCTTAAACACACACACACACCACACACACACACACACACACATATATATATATATATATAATATATATATATATATATATATATATATATATATATTCTATATAGATATATATATATATATATATATATATATATATATATATAGATATATATATATATATATAATTTGTTATTCATCATCTCACTCTGCCGTCTTTCTGGACACATTGTGACTCACTTTCCCATGAAAGCTGCAACACCTGCCTTTAACATTCCTCCATGGTCACCACTCCAAGCAACGACCGTGTGCACTGACACTTATATTCATTGATGAAGGAAGACAGCAGTGGCCGACAGTCATTCTTAAAACATCATGTCAGGATTTCGCATTTCTTCACGTCTCTCTTGTCTCTTTTTAATTCGTTTAAAATCTTTTCACGGTGGAATGCAAGGAGAAAGTAAGATTCAGAATTGAAGATTGGAAAAAAATTGAAAAGATTGATGTGTCCTTGTAATTTATTTGTTTGTCTTTGCTCTTTAACTTTTTTTTTTTTTTTTTTTTTTTGCGTTTAAATGAAGATTGAGGCTTGGCAAATGGATGTCCTCAGTTACCCACCGGCCTTTATTCGGAATATATATGCTAAGGGGTCATGGGACAGAATGGCAATTATTTCTGATATTCTCCTCGTGTTCTCTCTCTTCTCTCTCTCTCTCTCTCTCTCTCTGTATATATATATATATATATATATATATATATATATATATATATATATATATATATATATATAAAGATAACTTAAGTTATCAGACTTAGATATTAAAATGAAACTCTCAAACCCAACTAAATTAGTCTTGATTATAATTGCCACATTATCACGCTTCTTCCTCAACAAGAAGTAACCTGTTCCTCTCAACTTAGTTATCTTAACCTTCACTGTCAAGATTTTTTAAGGTCCTTCTCTCCCTATTTATTCAACAAAATCCTTGACTTTACAATTTAACCTCTCGTTGATTGGCGCCAAATCAAATTTTTTCATGGAGCCCTCTCGTGCAGATCTTCGTCTTCCTTGTGTGTGTGTGTGCGTTTTTTTTAATTTTTTTTTTTACTCTTGAGCTTTGTATATCAGAGTAGTTGACATCTAGTCACATTTGATTTTTGAACGCAATAGGTTACAGTACGTAAATAGTTTCCGTTTGCTCTGGGAGTAAGCCTACAAACTACTTTGTTGTTGTTGTTGTTCTTGTTGTTAAGGGGGAGAGGGGGGTTGCAGGAATGCCCTATGGAAGAAGGAGAATGGGGGGGTTGCAGAAAGCCCTATGGAAGAAGGAGAGGTGAGGGGTTGCAGGAAAGCCCTATGAAGGAAGGGGGGGGGAGAGGTGAGGGGGTTGCAGGAAAGCCCTATGGAAGAAGGTGGGGTAAAGATGAGGTGAGGGGGTTGTAGGAAAGCCCTATGGAAGAACCTTAGAAGGTATGAAAAAAAGTGTTTCGCGTTGAGTTAAAGATACAGGAATTTTAATGATGGGATATTTATAATTTATTTATTAGATTGAAAATGTAAACATATTGTTAATATGTTCGTGAATCTTGTAGTCATTCTTACAACAATAACGTTACTGACAATGGAGAGAGAGAGAGAGAGAGAGAGAGAGAGAGAGAGAGAGAGAGAGAGAGAGAGCACGCAATAAATTCAAATCATTAAATCATTGATTGTCTAATTGCAACCTCGCCTACGCATGATTGACTGGCCAGTAAAAAAATAAAAGGAAAAAACACTGACATACCTCTCTCTCAATACCTCTCGCTTCACGACCTTCTTATCTTTTTTAAACGGAGCTGCGACCTTATCTGCCAGTAATTACGAATCAGACGAGGAAGTCCATAAGAAAAAAACAAAATCATTTGGAATAACAGTTTGACATTTGAATATTCAAACAGACTGGTGTTATTACTCTTCTGAGATGGCCCAAGGCCTTACGAGAGCGTGAATTATAAGTGACTTATTAAGTGGTCTTGTCTATAGTGCCGAAGTTCTTATCCGTACGGAGTGCCGGGCGTGGCTGTTACTATATAATTACTTGCGTGATTGGTTACGTATCACATGAGGCTTGGATCTTGTTCCTGTTTCGCGTCGTGTGTGTTTTTTATGATAAGGAATAGCGTGGGAGATGAGATTGTTAGGTTGTACGGAAAAAGAACAGAAGACTGACGTAATGCGTGACAGGTACCGTTACTGCGAAGGTTTTATTAGAGCAGGAAAATGTAATTATGCATAATTATACGTAATTAAAGGTTGACTCGCTGTTAGCGATGATTTCAGAAAGTGAGTGATGTGTGATGAATAATTTTACGGAAAGGCCTTTCAGGATTTCATTTTTGATAGCATTTAGACGGCTTCAAGTCTAACAAACCAAACCATAAGAATTCTCTCGTCATCTGAAATCCATCTCACACGAACATTCGTAAGATTTAAATGTCCTCATTGCATGAGGAATTATTTCATTGCCTCCAGTATGGATAGCATTATTTCCTTATGGGTTTTTCGTTTCTTATGGGAATATGAGAGACCTCCTCATTGTCTGGTGCCCTGTAACACCAAGCTAAATCTGTGGGTTCTGGTTTTCCGTATATGATATTTTGTTAAGGCATTTCTGTGGCCTTCTTACTGTATTTGTGGCTTTAATTCCCATTGGAGGAGGCCGGTAATTCTGCTACAAAGAGAAATGTTGTTTGAGATTAAGCTGACCTTATGCCAGCACGGGCTCTTCCTCATAGAACAGCCCGTAATGGAAAGAAAAGATGACAAAAATCACAAACCTGTTTCTTTTGCAAAAAGCATCGTTTTCGTCACTGACGGAACCCGATTTGACTAAAGTCAGCCAGGAACAGAAGCAGTGCTATGTTTATCTTATGTATATAAGAAGCAAAATAAAAATCTATTTACTGTAGAGTAGCCATGCACGTCTTGGCATCATAAAAAAATGAAGTTTACCTTGCCAATGGAAGAAGATCAAGACTCTTGAGTAACAAAAACAACCAGGAACTGCCATTTTTAAAGCATGGGTATCATAAAACAATATTTGATGAAATCTGGACGTATTTATGTATATATGTATTTTCCTGTGCACCTTGAGTGATGGCTTGTGTTGTTTTCTGGTGATATGTCAAGGATGCAAATTTTTATGGAACGCACGAAAATGCCTTGAACTTCCTATAGACTGGAATGCGAATGCATTTGGAATACGAATGCATGCATAATAAGATAAAGGAAAAAGAATATTACACTGACAAAGGGGGAAAGACTAAATGAGGGAATTAATGAATGAATAAGTAAATAAGGAAAGGAAAGGGGTCTTCTTAGGCGCTACGAACGTCAACGCTATGCAGCCCAAAGCGAAGGAAATCTAAAAAAGCCCTGTAATAAGGTTTTGTGTGAAGAGGGAACGTTTGACATTCTAGGAATATTTTGACGCATCTTTTTTTTTATATTCTGCATTTTCTAACTGCTGGGCTGGAACACAGGAGAGAGAGAGAGAGAGAGAGAGAGAGAGAGAGAGAGAGAGAGAGAGAGAGAGAGAGCACATTTACCATATGCAGCAATGACAATGCGCGAATGGACCTCTCTCTCTCTCTCTCTCTCTCTCTCTCTATCGTCGTTATATTTTAGAGGTGACCTTCTCCGAAGCTCCAAAGGGCGGATTCAACAGCCAAGCAGAACAGCTGCGGCGGGAAACGCTAGTCCGTGGGACGAAACAGTCTATTTTGGGCAGTTGAACGATAAGTGAAGATATTAAATATTTCTCATCGTAGGCTTCTCCATTTTCCAATGCCACCTTTCAGTGAGTGCAGTTGCTTTTGTTATTTTTATTCTTCATTATCGGAAGAAGCCAGATACTGAATTCACTTGATAGGTAACTTTTTGTGCAATAGATGCGCATGTGCAAAAAAGGAAAAAAAATAAATAAACAAGATACCATAATTGACATGAAAATAACACATTGACATAAAATCAATCAACAAAAATTAATAACTAAGTAAAACAATTATGGCAAACGTACAGATCAATTTAAAGCAACCTTATACTGCCTCTGAATGCTAAGAGCATCCTCCTAAAATAGTAATAAAATAAAGAACAAAAACCCTACATCATTAATGGAAATATTTATAAAAAAAAAAAAAAAAAAAACTTCTTTTGAAGTGATGTAGATTCGTTGATTAACCTCGGGGCTAATTTTTGTCAGCCATAATTTTTTTTTATTTAATCTTCAGTGAAAATTACTATCTTGCGTCTCTTCAAATCATTGGTAAGAGCACTGCTGCTATGATTAATGATAGTGTTACTTTGTTCCAATAACTGACAGAAGTAAGTAATATTATAATGGTGACATCATGAGCAACATAATACCACAGTTATATAAAGTAATAAATTACAAGCAATAATTCTAGAAGTAGTAACTGTAGCACATATAACGATACTGATGACACTCACAGTGACACAGTGAAGAGAAATATATAGCAGTTGAGAAGACAAAAAAAGGCAAGCATGATCATCCACGACCGCGTCGAAAACTCCGGAGTCTATGGTCACCATAGGCGCGTCCTGCCTGCTGCCGGGGCTAACCCTACAAGGCACGGAGGGCGAGGCAGGATTTTCCAGGGTTGATTCACTTGTTGCTATGGCCGCCTGGCGTCAGGTCCTGCGGAAGAAGACAGACAGACAGGTCGTCTCTATCAGGAAAATGAGTCGAGAAAATGAGTTGAAACTGGGTCCGAGAGACTTTTCTTTGTCATTTTTATAATTTTCATTATTTTCCTGTCGGTTGTGACAGGAAAATCAGGTGTCCTTTTTAAAAGTATAAGCAAACTCTTACATTTATTTTTGAATCATCCATTAGCTGTTTCTCGGGTTTTGTCTTTGAAGGCACTATAGGAATCATCCATTAGCTGTTTCTCGGGTTTTGTCTTTGAAGGCACTATAGGAATCATCCATTAGCTGTTTCTAACTAATAAATAATTTTTTATATAAAATAAAAGACATATTTTGATGGAACATTAAACGTTGTAGAGGATGACGGAACTACATTAGTTGTACCATCTTACTTCATCAAATGCTGGAGGTATCCATTGACCCGGTTCTCCGATGTGTAAAACGCGACAGTGTATATAAATGATAAGCTTTGTTTAGACGTCACAGAATCTTAAAAAAATATAATGCAGATCGACAAATATACACGATGCAGTTGCAAAATTACACGAATATTGCCCTCATTTTTTACTAGATATCTACACATGTACATACTGTATGGTTTAGTGCACGCTTTAGGGAATTCTCTAAATCACTACATAATATCAATTCAGTTAAGCCATACGAATAAAATACTCGAGATAAAAACGTAAATTTCGAGGTTAAAGAGAGAAGTAAAAAATGAGGAGAGGATGTATATAGGAGGCAGAACCAATCCTTGAGGAACGTCAGTAGAGAAAGGGAACATAAACCTGTGTTCTCTTACCTACAGGACTGAAGGTTCTTTGCAAAAAATATATTCATAATGCGTATAATTATATTACTATTAAATAGCCTTTGTCGTAAAGTTGTTATATAACATATTTTCCTATATTATGATACATAATTACTTCATAAAATCGAAAGAGAAGTTTAACATAAAGACGAGGAATCTCTATACGTATCTTTTAACCTTTTCATTCGACTTCGTTGTATAGTCTCGGAAAGCAGACGACGCGTTCTTCAACGACGTCCATTGATTTTCTTCTTCTTCCTTTCTTGTCGAGGAGTAAATTCCTTTCGACGGCTCTTCCACAGCCTCCCGGTGACTCCGGATCTTGAGGGACAAAAAAAAAGAAGAAAAAAGAACGACTGAAAGTCATTGAAGGTGAACCAGTTCAAATTGTAAGAAGTTTTTGTTGTGCCCTCTTTCCTCCACTCCCCCAATCTCTCTCTCTCTCTCTCTCTCTCTCTCTCTCTCTCTCTCTCTCTCTCTCTCTCTCTTCCCAGTTGTAGATTATATAAAGAATTTTGTGAATGAATTATTATTTAGAAAGTATCATCTCAGAATACGTTCATTCTGTAATTTACGTTTATATCAGGCTTCGATTATCATTGTTGTCAGATCAGTGATCATTCTCTCTCTCTCTCTCTCTCTCTCTCTCTCTCTCTCTCTCTCTCTCTCTCTCTCTCTCTCTTGTATTGCAAAATCTCACAAAAATGTTACAGTTCCTGGTTGCATTCTTAAAATATTCAAAATATCCTTTAATACTTTAAGGAAATCAAAATGTCAAGGTATCATTGTTTACATTTTACGCATGAAATTGACCCCCTATTTTTGTTCACATTTAACAAAGATATTAGTGTAGGATTACCAAGACCCAAAAAAACAATGATTTGAAATATATGTGTATTTTTGCCGTAAAAAAGACATCAGTGAGTGATGACAAATGGTAAGCTATTTGTGTAAGACGCTTAAGACTGGAAATAAATAAATCACAAAGATTTTAAACAGAGACTTCAAACAAAGACGTATTTGAGCAACAACAAAATATTTCAAACAAAAACATCTTGGACGAACAAGAAAGACTCGTCCCAAAGACGTCAGTGAACAGTAACGACTTCAAACAAAGACTTCTTAGTGAAACAACAAAAGACTTAAAACATAGACATGTCTGAGCAACAACAAAAGATTTCAAGCAAAGACATCTTAGAGCAACAACAGACCCATCACAAAGGACATTAGTGAACAACAAAGACTTGAAACAAAGACTTCTTAGAGCAACAACAAAAGATTTCAATCTAAGACATCTCTGAGCAACAACAAAGACTTCAAACAAAGACATCACAACGACATCAATGAAAGACGACAAAGACTTTAAACAAAGACACCGGAGGCGACGGCAAAACACGAAACAAAGACTTGGCAAAAGTCCGAAGTCATACTACACATGTGTAACAACTGGAGTATTTGAAGCAGCTGTTTCAGTTTCCACATTTGTTTATATTGTTCCAGGCGTGGTTTTTTTTTTAATGAATTTCATAATGTCATTCCCAGATGTCATCCTTAAAGAGATAGAAATAATTAAATTTACCTGTGCAATTGTTTCGGGATTCTGGTGTGTAATTATGTTTTTTTATATTTTTTTAATGATGTAGCTAAAGGTAAATAGATTAGATTCAATGTGTGAGTATACACGCACGCACACACACACACAGAGGTGTGTGTATATATATATATATATATAGTATATATATATATATATATAATATATATATTATTATTGTGTGTATTTGCACATTCATTTATTTTCTAATCCATAACAACGATTATCCACTACAGGTAATAGATTCTTCACATCTACCTGCCGTCATCAAACCTAGGGTTCAAATTCCTATACCACTGGCACTTTTAGAAACCTGTAGAATGAAGGTATACACTTCCGACCCTCTCTTACAATACCGGTATGGGTACACTAATGTATAAAAAGAAAAATGTTGCTAGAATAGATAGGAGACGACACCCAAATAGAGAGAAGTAGATAGAAATGATGATACGAGTTGCTTGCCTTGTACTCGTATATGTGCAAAGAATGCAGGAAATATCCTGTGCTTCGGATTAGATTTCCAGGTGTGGATCTAACATTAAAAGATAATAGCTAATTGTTGAAGTTGAATCTTTATAAATCTTATCATAGCTGTGCCTCTCTATTAAATAAAAAAGAGTTGGCCAAGTATCTAACATTTCTGCAAACCTTGCCAAGCTTTGTATTTCAAAACACCCTCTTAGAATACATACGAAAACTGGTCGTATTAAACAAAGAATGAACAGGATTATTTTTTTCGTAATTTTTTTCCCCAAACGCTTCTATCATCCATTGCTGACGAAGTGGAGTGTGATAAAGGAGAGAAGAATCTTGCCCAAGAAGACAACTTGAACATCGTATGCATGTATGAGGTTGTGTGTGTGTGTGTGCGTGTGTGTGTTGCAATGTGGGGCCAAGTTGCCGGCCTTGTAGGATGCCCTCTGGTCTCGTTTCCTGGACTGCAGGAGAAGAAATCTATAACAAGCGGAGATTGTTGTACACTCATTGTATACTTATTGTACTGCGTGTCATTCAGTACAATATAAGAATGGTGCTTGCTGTGACGTTAATCATCTTTTATGTATGGGTGGTTCATTGTATGTCCAGGTGGAAACGTTTTAGACCTATAAATAAATACTGTTTTTTTTTTTTAATCAAATTCATACTTGATGGATATTTTTTTACTTCTTGCATATGAAATGGATAGTTTCTTTTATTCCTTGCACATGGAAATGTTTTCAATAAATGGATAATGAAGCATAATTTGCTTATATACTTAAGTGTCATGCTTGATGCTTCTAGATGGCAATTGTTACGTGGGCATACCATGAATCATCTCTGTGAATTATCGGCCATATGCCACTCGTCATTACCTTTTCCCGAATCTGATTCAACATCTCTTGATTAAAGGTGGTTATGCAATTGCGTCGTTTCATGAAATGGACCGAATTCCAGATGTGTAAAGTCATATTATAATTTTTTTATATATAAACTTGTCCAAGGTACTTGGTACATTCGTATTATGCTCTACGTCACTCCGTAATAATAAGGAGCGATTATCGTCTTTTTCTGTCTCTTCGAATCCGCCTTAGTAATTTTTTTTTTTATTATGAAACTATATTAAATTCCTCACATGCTTTTATATTTTTCCAGTTAGGCCTTGAACTTATTCAGAATTCCCCTGAAGTTGCTTTAAAATGTCACAGGCTTATTGTAGGTACAAAGCACAGCTGTTGGTTATAGTACTCATTTCTTATGGTATGAGGTGAATAAAACACTGCTTCCCTGAGACCACAGATTGTTTTGTTGGCTTATTCAGACTTTGCAGTTGCAATGTTAAAAAAAAAGTTCGATGATTTCCTTATGAAATTGGCAAAGGACTAATAGTCTATGTTAATTTTGCTTAATAATCTCCCCAGTGTTATGCGCCCCCCCTCCCCCCCCCCCCCCCACACACAGTTGAAGTTATAGAGAGACAAGTTATTCTTGTGTCTTAATAGATAAAAAATTATTTATTTGTGTAAGGAAAAATACAATGTGGCAACTCCAGTGATATGAATCGAGTTGATTAGACGAAAAAACATGTCTTAAAAATGTTTTATTCCAAAAAAAAAAAAAAATAGTCGATCGTATATCGATCCGTATTAAAATAGCAAGAAAAGTACTACTAAGTTATCTTCCAGAAGGTTAAGAGTTAAATTCCTCGGTATAATGCTTATTTTCAAATACAATGAACTCTTCACTTTCGTAATACTACGCCAAACGACATTCTTGGAGTGTCAACCTTTCAACTTGATCCCAGATTTTAATGATTTTTGTGGTTCATTTTCCGAATAATTGAAACCTCCTCCGTTTCTTTCTGATGCTGGAAAGAATAAAAACACTGATTTAAGATTCATTCACTTCTATTTGCGGAGTAAACATGTGCCTTTAAACTTTATAAGTAAAAAAAAATTTTTGATCACACAAATTATATACAAAAAGCTATCACAAGAGAAGGTAAATTTCTTATAGTTATACTATATGCAGTTTGAACGTATGTTTTCTTTTATAAATATAATAGAAAACGCAATGTATGCATAACTTATCTACTCTTCATTTTTTCTTGTTCTTCGACAAATTTACTTTGAAGATACTGTGAGTCCTTATATAATATCATAATCGTTCTTTTCGCAAATCTAAGTAAGTCTGGGTCTTCCAGCTGTTCTGGTGCCATCAGTGCCCCAGCTGACAGTATCGTGATGGTGATATACTACATAGAATCAACGTAGGTATACCTTAACCAAGTTAAGATTTCTACTGAAAATTCTTATTAAGCAACCAAAATACTACAGACAAGTCAAAAGAATTACTTAGATCTATTTTATTATTAAACCGTGGAAGTGTATGTAGGCCTAGATTCCTGTGTAAGGCGAAACAACTATAATCGCTATTATGTGTTATCAGATCAGTAGGCCTACTTGGATAACTCCTGTACACCATTTGTTATTCGGTTTATAACGGTTAACCTTATACACGAATAAAAGTATATAAATCCTCATCCTTCACTTTTGCACAATAAGTTAGATCATTTAGTACTTTCGCGAGAATGAAGAGGATGAAATTCATTTATCCTTTTTAATAAAATTTAAGATAATTTGCATTATCACGCCTCCTTCCCTAAACATTTATACGGACGAAGGCTCTTGACATGAAGCGCCGTGCTTTAAATTTCAGAGCTTATTCTCGAGCATTAGAGTGCAGTGGACTTTCGTTTACAGTTAGTTGCACGGATCGTTCTTCCATTGGTACGTGAATCGCATCTCAAACTTGACCACGTTCGGTTCAGTACAGCAGAATTAAATTACTTTTGAGAATTGGAAGATGTTATGAAACTCTTCGAGGTGCTTGAATATATATATATAATTTAAGAAGTTGGTATAATATTTTTAAGATGTTTATATGAGCATATTATCCCTTTATTAAATATTTTTAAGCCTTCTGGATAAGCTTTAGTCACAGAGAACGGTCGAAAGTGTTTGTATGCAAAGACCAAAAGAAGACCCTTGTGATTTGACAGGTCTGTTGAAGTCACCGAGAGTTTTATTTTAGAGAAAATATTTTGTGCCTTTTAATTCCGCATATTATGCTTCACCAAAGTGATTTCATTCGATTTTAGATAGACGCATATTACGAAGAAAAGTCAAAAGATGACGCTAGGCCAAAGTGGTCAACGACCTACTTCCTATACAGGTATATGTAGCCCAGGCTGGACTAACCAAATTTTGTTTTCTCTCGTGCAGAACTAAAAGTTGGTTTGCTAGAGTTAGTTAGCATTTTATTACAGCATTTGATGGTCATACAACTATTGTAATTTTCCCCAACACCGAATTTAAATGGTGGTACCCATTTCTATACGGTTAGCCTAGGCCTACTAGTGGTAGCGTAAGTTGCTTAATTTTGCATGCCAATGGGCTAAGGCAATTAGGTATCTGTCATAGTTTCACAGGTTGGTTTATCTGGCATATATTTTCACATGGTGGTTTGGTATTTCTTCCTATTTATATAGCAGTAGCAGAATTTTAAACCAAATTGCATTCATGAATTGTAAATACGATTTTCCTACTATGTTTTATTTTGAACTGTGATTGCCTCAGAAAATCATATTGTTAGCTAGTGATTAATTTTCTTTAGACACAGAACTCACCCATATTTTATGAGTACTTCCTTGACCTGGCTGCAGGCATCTACTACTCCCCCACCTAACCTTGCCTAGAGCACTGTAAATTATAATAAATAATATGGTTGCAACCTACCCTAACCTGGCCTAGGCCACTAGTTTCATATCTGGCTAGGGGCTTTTTTTTTTTATCATCATCTCAAATTTTGTTTAATCTTTGGCCTACCCCTTTCTCTTAGTAAGTAGAGTAGTAAAGAACACTTAAATATTAAATACAGTATGTCTTTCTTGGATTTTTCTTTTTTTTTTTTGAGGTTTTTTCATGCATTACAGATCCCCCTCTACTTGGTTTATAGTAATTTTTTTGTTTTAATTTCAGGTAGTGATTACCTTACTGAAGAAACAGCCATTCATCCATCATACCCTTTGTATGCCACCCGAAAACGGCACTGTTGCCATGGGAGTGATGGTTTCACCATAATTAGTGTGTGCTTTTTCGTGTTAACCTCTGCCATTACGTTTGCTCTCATCATCCAGATTTATTATGGAAGTCCTGAGGTAAGGGAGGAACATTATATGTTCTTGTGAAAGTATAGACTAATGTTTACAAGTACGTATGATAGTTGCATCTTGTACGTTACTTAACGGCTCTGGTGGTGGATGTTTACTGGATGTGCGATGTATGATGTGAATGTGAATTTTGTACAACTTCTGTATTGCCCTTAACTTTACAGGTTACTCCACATGGAGCAGTTGCTACAGACGGAGAGAAGTGTAGTTATATTGGAATCAAGATAATGCAAGAAGGGGGGAGTGCTGTTGATGTAGCCATAGCATCTCTCCTTTGTATGACAGTTATCCACCCACATGCTGTAGGCCCTGGAGGGTAAGAAGGATAAACTTCTAAAGTTCCCTTAGCATGGTAGAAGTTACCTTAGCACTGTAAATATTTTTGTGGTTAATAGAGAGTGGATTATGCTTTGAAGTAAGGTTGATAACCCTTAGACTTAAATCTTTTCCTTCATTTTTTTTTCTTGTGCTCAGAAATAAACTAGTTGGGGGATTGTTCCTCAACTAGATTTGAGAATATTCATACAATACATAATCCTTTTAATTATATAATATTGCTGTATATGATATGATATTGGGTGAGAATAGCTACTAATTGCCAAAAGTATTCTTTATAGTGAAGTACAGTTTCCTTGCTGGTTAGTATCCCTTAGTGGAAAACTTACCTTTACTGTCTTTGTCACAAATATCTACTGCTGCCTTGAATAGTGGTTGAGTTATGTAGAACAGTAGAAGTAATAGCAAAATCAAAGGTCTGTGTAATAACAGTGCAAACTGCCCATTATAGAATACTTTAGTACTACAGGTACATATGTTCGAATATATCAAACAAGGAAAGATGGTAGACATACCAATGGGTTGATCTTTATCCTGTTACTGTAATGATGATTTTAATAAATTATGCAGTTGTACAGGTATTTGTATTATGCTCATCAAAATAATGTTATTGTTTTTGTTGTATAGATAAAATTGTTAAGCAGTAACTATTCAGTTATTTCAATGGGCACTATCAAAATTTTATGAGCTAATGCAGAAACCCCTAAGATTGTGTTCATTTGTTGGCCTTTGCTTATTTACAGGAGTGGTGTAATGTTAGTACACGACCACAAGAGCAACCAGTCAGTTGTTATAGATTTCATGAGTGACATACCAAGTAGCCATAAGTCTGAGGTACCACTACAGCAGGACACAGGTAAAATCTTGGAAGTGAAGTGGGCTGATGAAGATACCTAATATTTTTGTAAATATAAATAGTACCTTTAATGACAAAACTACTGCTATCTAACATGCTATTCATATATTGGCATAGTAATTGACCATCCTCTGAAGCTGTTCCCAACTGGTGGACTGCAAACCCAGGGGCAGCAAAATTTTTTGTAGGATCATGGAACCTAAATTATTAGAGTTTGAATAATTAAGATTAAGCACTAAACAAGCTAAATGTTTCGGATACCTGAGATTGGTGTGTGTCAAATTACCAGTTAAAGTAATGCAGAAAACATTTTTAGAACATGCTTTGTTCATGAAAATGTCATCTGAATGTGCATACGACTACTGTCTGATGTAAGTAGTATTAGAAATGGAACTGTTTGTTGTTGAGCTTCAGGTGTCAATAATCAAATTCACATTTTCTTCTAAATGGACATATATCATATATTTTTAACTTCAAAGATTTCTTGCATTATTCTGAAGGTGGCAGCAGCATTGGGGTTCCAGGCTTGCTACGAGGTCTTGAATATGCCCATAGCAAGTATGGGAAATTACCTTGGTCATCTCTTTTTACACCAAGCATTGAATTAGCTAGGTAAGCTCAGTTTTGTTGAACTTTTGAGGTATGTTTTAAGAATTTTTTTATTGAATTTACTGACTCATCTTTGGTCATTCAAAGGTTAATTTTTTTACTCATTTTGCTAGTAAGATTTGGCTCTTGCCTGTTGTAAAAGTATAATGTTGATGTTGTCTAAGTCAATTCTAAGCTGAAACACCAAAAGTAGGATAAAGTATAATTCTAGGTCCTCATAGTTATTAATATTTGTGTACATTATTGTGTGAAAGGAATCTTGCCTCTATTTAGCTGTAGTCCCATATCATTGGGATGATAATAGAATATAAACAAAAAAATCTTTACTTAAATCATCTAGCAATAGTATACTATTGATATTGACCCTCCCTTCCTGGGAAATCAAGAAAGTAACTATGTATACAGGTCGTTATGATGAATTTAGATGAAGTACTGTATTACAGATGGCAGGTACCAGCAGTATTGGTTAGAAACTATGCTACCATATTAGTTAGACTATATGAATTGATAACTTCTGTGTTTACAGAGAGGGTTTCAATGTCTCAGCAAACCTGGAACAGGCCTTAAAGAGGCTGAATGTGACTCAGGTTGATGGCATTACTCCCTTTGAGAAAACATTCTACCCTAGAGGTCTGATGCTGAAAGAAGGTGACTTTTTGAAGAGAGAAAATTATGCAGATCTTTTGGAAACTATTTCTATTAGTGGTGCTGAGAGTGAGTATGATTTTTGTTTGCCTTTTATTTATGAGTTTGATACTTGTGATTTTATAATTACTTATACTGGCCATTTGGAAACGACATAATAGTAAAACTGAGTCATCAGTACCTATTAAAATGCAGGGACATGTGCTTGTACTTTTATATTGGATTGTTTCATTTTCATCACACTCCATGCAGCTAATCAAGTACAGTAATATGATAATCTTTATAATATTTGCATATTTTAAAGAGTACTAAATGACAAGTTCATTAGGGTTTGTTATGAACCCTTAATTATTTTGCTCTGTCTGGATCTTGAGAAATTACTCAGTGTAGTTATTTAAATACTATTGTGTCAACTTTGAAAGAGGGTACCAAAATTTAATGTAGTGTCTTGTATCTGTTTGTGCTTAAACGTGATCTTCTCTTTTACAGGCTTTTATGCTCTGAATTTTGGAGTTGAAGAACTCAAAGCCCTAAGAGCTGCTGGTTCTGATATTCATGTGAAAGATTTTGATAACTATAAAGTAAGTAAATACAATGTTTTTTCATGCAGTTTATTTGTACGTATGTACTTTCTTTGTACAAACTATATTCCTGTGAACTGGTATACAGTATATGGTAAAAATGGAAAAATTTGCTGTGGTTTTAGATAACTGTTTATATCAAGCTCTAAACATTTGTTTTTCCAAATATATATATATTTTTATTCTTATATTGTCATACATTCTTGTGAAAATAGTTACCAGTGTACACTGACCGAAATCCTTATTTTAATGTATGACACTTACCTGGCAGGTATATATATTAGCTATATTCTCTGTTCCACCTGGCAGAAAATTTTCAAAACTCGCGGCAATCGCTAGTAACCTATTAGTAGTTCAGGCACCACCACCCCGTTACCATGGCGCTAGCGCTAGGAACCGTTCCCAATTGGGCCAGATTTTCTCTGCCAGCCGAACCGGCAACATTGTTGGTGGTTCCCTGCTAGAATTTTCATTCTCGTTGCTGACTGATCTTGGATTTTGGTATTGTACTTCGGAAACGTTAGCTTGGCATTCGCTTTGGATTGTTCCTTAAGATGTCTGACTCTGGAAGTATGTTTAGAGTGTGTGTAAAAGAGGGGTGTAAGGTAAGACTGCCGAAAGCTTCGGTCGACCCTCATACCGTTTGTAAGAAATGTAGGGAGAATGTGTGTACTTGGGAGAATAGATGCATTGAATGTGAGAATTTATCAGAGAAGGAATGGAAGGTCTTTATGAAATACGTTGAGAGACTGGAGAAAGATCGTGTAAGGAGATCTGTTTCTCGTAGTGAGAAGTCAAATTCTTCGAGTAAAAGGAGTGATTGTATTTCCTCTCCAGCTCCTTCTAATGTAGAATTGGTAGTTCCTTCTCCCCAGGTATCTCCTGCGCCCGCTGCTGTATCGGAGGAGACGAACGATACAAATATTGTGAAAGTGTTCGCTGCCCTTGCGTCCATGGGCGACCAGATACAGCGACTTACAGACAAAGTTAGTGCTTTCGATGTCAGTGAAAGTGTAGTGGAGGGGGGCGTCTGATCGTCTCTCTCGTGCTCCTAGACCTAGACCTCTGTCAAGCTCCCAGACCCAAGGAGAAGGCATGTCGACAGTCGAAGGGAGGCGAGAGAGGTTTTGACACGGTCAGGCGTCCCTTCGAACAGTCCTGTTGCAAGTTCCCAGGCTGTTTGCAGTTCGCCGCAGAAAAGGCGTAACTGGGAAGTGTGCGTCCTCGGAAGGTTCGACTTCCGAGCGAGAACGTCGTATGCAGTGGTGTCTCGCCCACTCAAGAGGACGTTTCAGGACATCAACTGCTCTCGAGAGACAGGTGCAAGATAGTGAGGCTTGGAGTAGTCCTGAGGTGTTTGTCATCCTCGGAAGACGGGGAAGCAGTACCGATCAAGAGGAAAACGGATTTTTCGTGCTAGAGAGGACGCAAATCGCACTGGCGATATACGTCCGTCTCGGCATGGTATTGCCTTGGGAGAATCGCCTCCATCTTCTTATGGATCCTCCCTCGTATTTCTCCGTCGGGTAGAGTACAAGATCGCTCTCCTTTAGGTCGCAGTCCAGCTCGTAATCCTCGTCCTTCGTCGTCTACCATTCAGGAGGATGGTACGAAGCATTTCTTACGGGAAATGCAAGTCCAAGTTGGCAGTGTTGGTGAATTCTTGGATCTCCGGAACAAGGGCATCTTCGAGGCGTAAGGACGATTTCCTTCCCATTAAGTCTTCGAAAAGGGAAGACAAGGACGCGTTCGCCGAGGACGCAGGGCGCACTGGCGCTAGGAGGAAATAGTGTCGGAAGAAGCAGGACGCAAACGTCAGGACGCGGGACCAATGGTGGACGCAGGACGCAGGCGGCAGGAAGCAGGCTGTCTACGATGGACGCAGGACGCAGGCGGCAGGACAAATTGAGAGGCGGCAGGACGCAGACGCATCGGTAGCCCGCAGGACGCAGGCGGCAAGACATCGAGAGGCGCAGGACGCCGATGCCCAGTCGCGAGCCGCAGGACGCAGGCGGCAGGACGCTAGTCCGTCAACGAAGCGTCAATACGACGACGACTTGCAAGATATTTCTTCAGCAGAAGAAGAGTTGGAAGTAATTGAAGAAAAGAATACAGACCTTCTTCAGATTATAAGGTTCTGACTTCACGTCTTATTGCTGTTTTTGAGGGGGAATTTAAACCGACAGCTCCGTTATCCCCCTTATCACAGTTTTCCAAGACTAGGACTCCAAAGAAGTCCTCCTTCCTGAAAAATGACGATGTCAATTTCGGCAAAGAAGGCCCTTCAACGGGTGAATGACTGGATGAAGGACAAGAAAGAAGCGGGAAAATACTTGTTTGTTTTTCCTCCAGCTAAGTTAGGTCTTCTAAATCAGAGTATGGTACGCTACTGGAGAAAAGTCTAGGGCCTGGGAGTACCTGCCTCCTCCCAGGGGGACTTCTCCAGTATAGTGGACAGCTCACGCAGACAGGCGTTACAGTCGGCCAAGGTCTGGTGGACGTCCTCGGAACTGAATTTGCCATCTATTTAAAGGGATTTTTAGGACTTTCGAAGTCTTTAATTTCTTGGATTGGTCTTTGGGAGCGCTAGCGAATTCCATAGGAAAGAGAGGATTCGCAGGACTTAGAAACAGCTAAGAGCATTATGTCCTGCATGGATAAGGCTCTTAGAGACCGGAACGAATGAGCTGGCTTCGTTATTCACAGCAGAGTGCTTAAGAAGAGATCGCTGTTGTGTTCGTTCGCCTCGAAAGGAGTTTCTAACTCTCAGAAATCGGAGTTACTGTTCTCTCCCCTTTCGAAACAGCTGTTTCCTTCAGAGGTGATTAGGGATATAGCTCTATCCCTTTCGCAGAAAGCCACTCAAGATCTTCTTTCGTCTTCGGTTAAGAAGTTCTTACCAACCAAGTTGGTGAAGAAGACGCCAAAGGAGACTAGGACCGTCGCAACAGCCCTTTCGAGAAGAACATTCACTCGACCCGCATTTAGGGGTAAGAGAGTACCCGCGAAAAGAGGAGCCAAGACCCCTCTAAAGAATGAGAACTCGGTCCTCCAGACGACAGTGGGAGCCAGACCCAACTTCAAGGTTTTTGGGAAAGTTTGGCAAACAAATGAAGGGCAGATCCCTGGGGCTGTCAACGTAGCTCGGGAAGGGTACAAGATTCCTTTCGTGAAAAGACCTCCTCTCGCAACATCTCCGAGAGCCCTCGGGGCAAATTACAACGATTTAGAGAAGAAAGTGGCTCTGTGGGAGCAGGTAGCTTCCATGCTAGAGAAAGGAGCAATAGAACCTGTTCTGGATCACGAATCTCCGGGATTTTACAACCGTCTGTTCCTGGTTGCAAAGTCCTCGGGAGGTTGGAGGCCAGTGCTGGACGTAAGTCAACTGAATCTTTTCGTAGAAAAGACCAAGTTCACTATGGAGACGAACGATTCAGTACTGGCAGCGGTACGTCCAGGGGACTGGATGGCGACTCTGGACTTACAAGACGCATACTTTCATATTCCGATTCATCCAGGAAGCAGGAAGTATCTAAGGTTTTGTGATTCAGGACAGGGTCTTTCAGTTCAAGGCCCTATGCTTCGGCCTTTGCACAGCCCCTCAAGTATTCACGAGGATGATGTCCAATGTGGCGAGATGGCTACATTTAAGAGGGATCAGAGTGTCCTTTTGTATCTGGACGACTGGTTGATAAGATCCCAGTCGAGAAGTCAATGTCTGGAGGACGTAGTCAACATTGACTTAGCAAAAGACCTAGGTCTGGTAGTGAATATGGGAAAGTCCCATTTGGAGCCCAAACAACAGATAGTTTATTTGGGGATTCAGATTTCGGCAGTGACTTTTCGGGCTTTTCCGTCCCCCGAAAGGCAAGCCCAATGCATTCAGAAGGTGCAGGATTTTCTAAAGAAAGACCGATGCTCTGCAAGAGAGTGGATGAGTCTACTGGGCACACTCTCTTCACTAGAGAGGTTCATTTCTTTAGGAAGACTGCACATGAGACCTCTTCAGTTTTTCCTGAAGGATTCATGGCCAAGAAAATCGCAACCGGATTCCTTCCAGTTTCTAATTCCGACCGAAGTAAAGGAGGAATTAAAGTGGTGGCTAACTCCAGGCAGGTTAGCAAGAGGGATGTCGCTTCAGCAGAAGAACCCAAACCTCGTCTTGTTTTCCGACGCGTCGGACGCGGGTTGGGGAGCGGACATTAGGCCCTCAAGAGGTGTCGGACTTTGGAACAAGGACGAAACAAAGTGGCACATAAACAGGAAGGAACTGTTGGCAATTTTCTTGGCTTTGAAGTACTTCAGAGAGTTGATTCGAAACAAGACAGTGCAGGTCAACTCGGACAACACCACGGCTCTGGCATATATTCGGAAGCAAGGGGAACTCTTCTTTCCCCTTTACAATCTGGCAAAAGCAAATTCTGCTTTGGGCAGAAGAGGAAAAGGTCGTGATACTCACCAGGTTTATACAAGGAGAGAAGACGTGGGTGCGGACCTGTTGAGCAGGAGAGAGCAACTTCTCTCGACGGAGTGGACGTTGCACATGGAGGTTTGCCAGAGCCTGTGGAAGTTGTGGGGCCGTCCGGTAGTGGATCTGTTTGCGACAGCCAGAACAAAGAGGTTACCACATATTGCTCTCCGATTCCAGACCAGAAGCAGTGGCGGTAGATGCGTTCTTGATGGATTGGTCAACTTAGATCTGTACGCCTTTTCCTCCGTTCAAGGTGCTGGGGAAAGTGATGAAGAAGTTCAGGGAGAGCAAAAGGAACGAGATGACCTTAGTAGCCCCGTTTTGGCCGGCCCAAAGTTGGTTCACAGAGGTACTAGGAATGACAGTAGATACGCCAGGACTCTTCCTCTAAGAGTAGATTTACTCAAACAACCCCACTTCGAGTTGACAGGTTTCACAAGAATACCCCTCGCTCTGGTCTGACTGCGTTCAGACTATCGAACGTCTGGTCAGAGCGAGGGGATATTCTAGAGAGGTGGCCAGTGCAGTGGCTAGAGCCAGAAGAACCTCCACAATCACGGTGTATCAGTCGAAGTGGGACAATTTCCGGAAGTGGTGTAAAAACAGGAAAGTGTCTTCATCCAGTACCTCTGTGACCCAAATCGCAGATTTCCTTCTTTACTTGAGGAAGGATTTACACTTGTCAGTTTCGACAATTCAAAGGTTATAAGAGTATGCTAACTTCAGTGTTTAGACACAGGGATCAGACATCTCGAATAACTTAGATCTGAGAGATCTGATTAGGTCGTTTTGGGCGAAGAAACAATCAGAAGCAGGCCACCTGCGTGGAACCTGGATGTGGTCTTGAAGTATTTAACTTCTAGCAAATTCGAACCGTTAGAGGAATCCTCTCTGAGAGATCTTGCTAAGAAGACTATCTTTTTAGTAGCATTGGCAACTGCTAAAAGAGTTTTAGTGAGCTTCAGGCCATATCGAAGAAGGTGGGATGGAGACACGGCAATGCCAGTGTGTTCATTCCAAGAAGGTTTCTTGGCCAAGAATGAGGATCCAAGCTAATCCTTGGCCAAGATCCTTTGAAGTTTTGGGTCTAGCTGAATTGGTCGGTAACGAGCAAGAAAGAGTTCTCTGCCCAGTGAGAGCATTGAGATGTTATTTAGAAAGAACAAGAGTTATCAGAGGGAGGTCTGATGCTCTGTGGTGTGTTCAGTTAAAGACCCACCCCTAGACCCATGACGAAGACGGCTCTAGCCTTTTTCATGAGAGAGTTAATTAAAGAGGCTCATATGTTGTGTGAAGAGCAGAGCTTTGGTATTTTGAAAGTGAAGGCTCATGAAGTAAGAGCAGTGGCGACTTCATTAGCTTTTAAAAAGAATTTAGCCCTCAAGGAAATTATTGAATCAACATATTGGAGAACTAATTCAATATTTGCGTCTCATTATCTTAGGGACGTTCAAACAACCTTCGATAATTGTCAGACGCTAGGTCCATACGTGTCCTCGGGTACAGTATTGGGCAAAGGAGTTACTTACTACCCCATAACCTTCTTGTAAGCTAGTTGTTTTTATTAGGTGATGGTGTTTGTGTTTCTTGGTCGTCTGAGAAAAGGGTGCGGTACTTTTCTCAGTTGTGTTGTATTATCGGGTGATGGTGTGTGTGTAGTTCAGGTAAATGATCTGTTACTAGCTTGGATGCCGTGGCATAAGAGGGCTGTAAGGATCTGTCAACACATTGGTCACGTCCAGCTTTGTCAGTTTCCAGTCTTAGCTTCTTCAACAGACAGGACACTTCCTTGTTGAGAGCTACTAAGGTTTAAGCAGGCTTAGAGGCAGGACCTATGAAGTCAGCTACTTAGCAGGTAAGGAACCTGGAGTTTTAATAATATTTTATAATATTTTTATACTCTAAGAATGTTGCTGTCCTTGACCCACCTCCAAATGTGTCAATCAGCTATATATATACCTGCCAGGTAAGTGTCATACATTAAAATGAAGTTTTTTATGATAAAACTCGAAGTTTAATGTATACTTACCTGGCAGGTATATATAATTTTAATTCCCACCCACCGCCTCCCCTCAGGGGACAGGGTTTAGAGAAAATCTGGCCCAATTGGGAACAACGGTTCCTAGCGCTAGCGCCACGGTAACGGGGTGGTGGTTGCCTGAACTACTAATAGGTTACTAGCGTTGCCGCGAGTTTTGAAAATTTCTGCCAGGTGGAACAGAGAATATAGCTATATATATACCTGCCAGGTAAGTATACATTAAACTTCGTTTTAATCATAAAAACTTCATTTTTCATAAGGTAAGAGAACGATCATGCATTCACATGATGATGGAGGGTTATACAGTATTTACTGCACCAGCACCCTTCGGAGGTCCACAGCTTTTGCTGGCTTTAGAGTTGCTGAGAAATTCAAATCTTACACAAGCAAGTCCAGCTTTATTATATCACTCTTTTATTGAAGCCATCAGAAGGAGTTATCGATCCTTTGTTGACCTGGGTAAGTTTTTAAAAGTTAAGGGCTTCTTGACACTGGTCGGAAGATGGAAGTGTTACTCTTCAGTATTATTTTATATTTTTGTATAGTTGTGAACCATTGGCCTGCACTATCTATTTCATCTATGCTTTAAAGGGAAAGTTAAGAAATTATGTAAGAAAAAACATATTCCAATAGGAGGAGGTGTTGCAACTAAGTGGTTTGCACCCCTCTTCATGTTTCTGGCCAGTTTAATTCTTTCATGACAACAGTAACAGCTGAAGAAAGGGAGTAAGAATCCATTTTGGTGGTGCTCTTCCTTCTCCACGGACTACGAGTGGGTTATCTTTTATATTTTAACAGTTTAGTTTTATGAGAAAGTTAATTCAAAGCCAAATCACACAACTTCACCATTCCTTTTGTGATGATAAATTTGATAGTATATCTTGGCATTCTCTATTGGAAGTGTTTTGATTTCTGTTTTCAGCTGTTGTCGAAGAGCCATCACTTGAGAATGTAACACAACAGCTTTTGAAGTCCAATTTCAATACGTCAATAGACTCGACAATTACCCCTGCAGATCCTACCATTCTAACGATATCCGATCAAGCTGCAACCAGTATCTCAGTGATTGACACTTTTGATCAATATGTATCAGCAATCGCGTAAGTTACTTGACCCTTAAGGGACAGGCTAAATAAGTACTATATATTAAGCACACCACCAGACCAGGCAAACTTTAAGGTTGGCCAATTTAAGAAAAAATACATCAGTGGAAAGAGGAAGATATGCAAATGCACATGGTATAAGACAAAATTCAAAAGATTTTTCTGAACCTTCAGTGGGAAGTTGAAAGTGGATACTATTTACAACCCTGTGCAAGACCTCTTTTCCAAGACACTTGTAAATTTTACCAAGTTTTTTCTAATAATTTTCTTTTGTAAAATTATAACAACTTTTTGTGAAGTATATATTTTTTCTAATATTTCTTTGCAAAATCACAATTATAACTTACATACTATGATAAAAGATAAGAACTAAAACCAACAGCATTCCCTGGGTATATTTATGAGCAAATAAGTAAAAAGACTTCTTGGGATAGAAAGGGGCAACACATTCCCCCATCAAGTCTCAAGGTATACTGATTGCCCTCTGTCCTGTTGTGAGCTACTACAATTTCCATTAGTCATTTATGGATCATTGAAATGATATGAACATCTTTCTGCTAAATTCATACAAATCGTATGGCACATAATATTAATTTAGTAATCATATGAGTTAGCCTGTCCATCACTCAAAACCTATTATAGATACTCTTATGATGATGCCTGTCCATTTAGGGTTAAGAGTATATTAGTTATATTGTACCATATATTTTACTTTTAGGTTATCATCACTTTTTAATTAGCTGCTGATAGGATTCGTGAAATCCATGCTGTAGTAGTGGGTGTAATAATTATAACTTAGACCAAAAGTTTTTCATAGAGAACAAACTAGCTAAAAGTTATGGGTTTGTATTCAGAGTAGTTTTTATGTGTATTTAATGAAAAATTTATATTTGATAGTGGACTTGGCAGCTTCTTTGGTTCTCGAGTGATGACAGAACATGGAATCCTCTTCAATAACCACCTTAGCAACCTCCCCAATTTTCCACTTCCTGAAAAAGACGAGTTCTCACGAGCAAGACCTCTCAGTCTATACACTCCTGTCATCCTTACAGACCATAAACAAGTAAGTACTTATTTTCAAAAAGGTTAGGATAAACTATATTCATTGTAGAAATTGAATTTCAAAGCTAATAAATAATCAGTAAAGCTGTTGTACTTGCATGTTAAGTTGCATATAAAGAACCATTTTTGAATATTTTTAGATTTGAGGATACATATCCCAAAATTATCAGTGATCAATGTTTTTCAGTTGTCATGATTATTGTTTCGGCTGTAATGTTTATAGATTCAGATGTATAGCAGTTGTCAATGGATTTCAGGTATGTGGAGAGCGTGTGGTTTTATCTAGTCCAGAAGTTGGAGCGGCAGCTCAAATAATAACTCAGCTGACTGTTCGGCAGAAAAATTTAATAGACGCCATCGCTCAGCCTCGGCTTACAGTTAAGCCTGGCGTGGACGATGTGTATCGAGAAGGTAATTCAGAAAACTCACTCAAACATGTTTTCTTTGTAAATTTTGTTTCACCATAAACCATTATTAATACAGGCAATCCCCGGGTTACGACTAGTTCGGCTTACGACGTTCCGAGGTTAAGGTGCTTTTCAATTATATTCATCAGAAATTGTTTCCAGTTACGACGCCTACAACACTGATCTGGCAGATGATATGAAAGACACCAAAAATGCAAAATAATCAATATTTGAAGGTTTTTTTTATGAAAAATGCAATAGGAATGCAGTTTACATAGTTTTCAATGCACCCAATGCATTAAAAGTAAGGTTTTTTCTTAGTATTTTTGATGATGTTCCGGCTTATGACGATTTTTGGCTTACAACAACGCTTCTCAAGAATGGAACCCCCGTCGTAACCCAGGGACTGCCTGTAATTAGTCATTTTTTGTAGTACCATTTCCAAAACATCAGTCCTCTTAACAGAATTAGAAAAAAAGCAGTCAATGCATCTCATTTTTGTGCAATATAAGGTAATTAACTGTTCTCATGAAATTTCCAAACACTTAGCCTATTTCATACTTTTTCTGAAATTCCCAAACAATTTAGCTAATTTTATATATTTTCAAGGATTATCTTCATGCAGTGATTCATGTGTTTCACTAACAGGTGATTAGTGAAATTTCTCCTCAATTCTTTAAAGGTGACAAATGACAACCATATTTTAAGTAGTTCTTAAGTGACGGTTACAAGAAAGTGAGTTTATTTATTTTTAACAGGCCCATTTCCCAGTCAGTTGAGTTATCGGCTGAAAGGTTGTTGCTTCTGTAGTGGATGTTACATCAAATGTTTTGTTTTTGAACAGCTTAATCCACAGAAATTTTAGACACTTCATGTGCTGCAGAAGATTTATCAGTATCTAAACAATATTGCTGAAGTAAAAACTGCTTAGAGCATTAATATTTTGTTCTTCACAGAACTTATTTTGTCAGACACAGAAATACAATGAATAGATATAAAGTTTGTATGGGTCAGTAAAACCACCCCTGCAACAAGTTCTCATGTGAAGTAACAGGCATGGAAAGCTATTCATTTAGTCAAATAGAAAATAATTGTATTGCATTTGTTATGACTTTTAGAAAATTTAGCAGCAATCGGTGGTTTCCATTGTACAGGCAGGCCCCCGGGTTACGACTGGGGTTCCGTTCTCGAGACACGTAAGCCGGAACATCGTCAAAAATCCTAAGAAAACGTTACTTTCGATGCTTTGGGTGCATTTAAAACTATGTAAACTGCATTCTTATTGCATTTTTCACCCAAAAAAAACTTCAAATATTGATTATTTTGCATTTTTGGTGTCGGTATTTCTTGTGCCAGATCAGAGTTGTAGGTGCCGTAACCTTGAAACATGTGTCATAACCCTGGAAATAATTTCTGATGAATATAATTGAAAAGCGCCTTAACCTCGGAACATCGTAAGCCAACCCGTCGTAACCCGGGACTTCCTGTATTACCGAATTTTCAGTTACTTTTCATGAATAATTTCCCAGTGTCCAGTCTCATTCTTTGTTTGAGTATAATGAAGAACTGAGATAAGGGATTCTATTCTTTGTTCTATACTTGACAGATTTTGAGGAGGTGCTAAAATGCCAGCAGATGCCACCAACGCTCTGAAGGCCATGAATCACAGTTTTGAGGTGCTACACCAGCCATATGCAAGTGTGAATGGAATTTCAAAAATTAAAGACAAATTAGTGTCGATGTCAGATATTCGAGGTGGAGGAGTTGCTCATCGATTAGAATCTTCGCCAAAAACTTAGGAGAATAAGTAAGTATTTAAATATATATAGTAGTTGTTCTTCAATTATGGTTTACCAAAACTGATTTGTAATTACTCTACTGTCCATAGTTCCCTGAACTGATCATTTGCTATAAATCCAAGTTTCATAAGAACCTTAATTGTCCTTGATAATTTACAGGCTGTCAATATTGGTAGTAATCTTTCTTTGCCAGCCACAGTAGAGTGGTGGAGCTTGAATTTTACTGTTCTAGCACAATAGTTTATACTACCTTGTTTTAATCTAATTTCACTGTACATTTTGCAAGATCAATTTCCTGAATGCAAACCAACCCTTACAGTCAACCATTCGTTAGTGATTGTCCAATTTTCAACCAACAAGGTCCAAAGTATCAGAAACACATCTGTGAAAGGATTTTCAGATTCTTGAACATTTTAAATTCACCTAGTTACAAAATATCCAAGGTATTACAACATGTGAACCATTTGAGATTCGACGTCATCAAATGCCGTGCAAATTTCCTTCCCTGATTCTGACGACATGAAATGCCATGCAAATTTCATTCCCCTCCATTTTATCTTGAGTAAAAAATAGAGCATAATTAGCCATAAATATTTTCAATTTGGGTAGCATTGGAATGACAGAGTACGTTGGGATATGGTTCAACTCTATCTTGTTTACAAGTAGATTATAAAAATTTTTTGCATGTTTTCCTGTTTTTATAAGTTTAATAACTAGCATATCATTGCAAAAGAAATTTATTATACTTCATGGTGGTAAAGACCCACAACAGCTTATTAAGAAATTATGTCCACAAAAGATCAACCACAACTCTACGTCAGCGTAGTTCCAAGATTGCTAGCAGGAAAGCAAGAGACAGAGGACAGTCTTAACCAGGGCAAGCATTATCGCTTTGGAGTGGTCTGAGGGTCAAACTGAACCTGAGATTTGCAAGGCTTTTTGGCCATGCTACTTGTGTATCTGTTTACCCCTGCCAGATTGAGCAGCCTGGAAGTAAAGACATGAAGATGCAGCTCTGCAATAACCTGGACATATGCTCTTCCTATCAAAGTGAGACTTGACATATCAGACCTAGTTACCAGTAGAAGCCAAAGCACCAGCAGAAATAAAGAGACTGAAGAGCTTTTCTGAGTGAAGGGGGAGTATTACCTCCCGATGAACTTTTAAAAGACACCTTGCTACTTTTACATTTGAACCCATACTTAACTACTGCTGATGACTGACTTGACATTCAGGATACAAGATTGTTCTTCAGGAAGTTCTCTGACCCCAAACAGACCACAAAACTGATTTAGATCAATATCACTGCTAGAAGGAGCATGTGTCTGCTTCATACTCGTCCAGTCCAGGACACCTCACCAAGTCTGATCTTGATGACACCATGAATGCTAACTCTCACAGAAGCATTGTCCAAAATAAGCATACTGTCTTCAAAACCAAGCAGGCACACAAAGATATAAACTTCATGAAAGGTATAGAAGGCCTTAGTAACAGCCCAGTCTTGTCACAAAGATAAACTTCATGAAAGGTATAGAAGGCCTTATAACAGCCAAGTCTTGTAAGAATGAGCAGTGATGAAACTTGACAGCATCTGAAGAATTGTAACTTATCTAGGTGAATGTCGGAATTCCCATCATCACACTTGCCATTCAAATTTATAACTACCAAGTTCCATGGTCAGCCTCAACTGGACCAGGCAATACTGCAGCAATTCCCCTTTACAAAGTTAGCATATCAAAAAGTGTTTGGGTTTATTCCATATTCAGTGGTTTTTATAAAGGTTTTACTCAAATAAGCATTTATCCATCTAGTATTTTTGTTAAATGCCATTCATTTACACTGAAAATAAAGAAAACCAAGAGAAGCAATGGGGCTGTTTATTCATATCAAAATGAAGGCGCAACAGGTGATACCGTATCAAGGTTTTGGCTATTGTAGAATTGTGTACAGTCAGTGAAAAAACTGTGACAATTCACCTTATAGCTCACCAATTAAATCTTGTCACCAAAGTTGCTGAGGAAATAAACTTTCACATTTCTCCTTTAGCAATTTGAACTTCCGCTTCCTTCATGAACTACAAAGGATAGTGTTACTGCTTTTTTCTTTGTCATGTTTGCACATTTACAAAACACTACAGAGGACAAAATTTTAAACTTAAGTACACTTCATAGTTATAAAAGATACAGAAAAAAGCGTTAAAAAATAGAAGTCGGAGGGGATCACATGCATGAAAGACTTTGTGAAGTTCAAAAAGTGATACCCTTAAGCAGACACAACCTATTATGTACTTAAATATAACATTTGGTTTCAATAATATTTCTACCCTCAAAAAATGATCTACACTATGACAATTGTGGAACTTGACCGATATCTTGTACACATAAAAAGGATGTTTTAATCTTATGTGGTACAACATTTGCAAAATTCAAGTTGGATACCATGCATTACTTTGGTAAACAAATTAAACTAAACTCTTTTGGTGCATGGAAGACGAACATTTCACAAATGTTGATCACCACTTCTTGTTCAGATCAGCCTCCATTGTTATCTCATTGTGTGGTTTTGATATGAAATGGAGTTCAGTAAAAATGGGTCATTAAATTAAGCATAGTCATTCATAAAGCTAAACCCTGAAAAAATTTACATTTGTAAAGCTAGTAACCTTGTATATATAGATGCCTCACATTTAGAAGATCAAAATTTGTCCCAGCAGCATCTTGAGTAGGTCGTGTGCGACCTCTTCCACTCTGTTTTCGTTAGAAAAGGTATGACGATGATGATACAGAACTTCAATCATACAAAAACTAGATAATCCACTAGATTTTAATCATTATAAAAAGAATCCTGAGTAATGTATGATTAATATAAAATAACTGAAGGTTTTGATAGGTTGCCTTCAGATCGAGGCTTTTGAAATGCTGAAATGATTGTTGTAAGCTCACTTTCCCGAGAAACCTTTTGATGATGAAACAATTATCAATGTAGGTAACATTACAGACAACTGAAAGAAAAACCCCTTAAGCAAAAGCAAGCACACTGAATATATCTGATAGGTGTAAAAGCATTTACCAGCAAAACTATTTCACCTCAAATAATAATAATAATAAAACTGGTTTCCATAAGCAACACTGTGCCTTGAAACTCCTTTGCTGCATAAATTACAGTTAATTAAAATCTTTCCCAAATAAACTGCTGGTTAAACCATGAAATATGCGAACATTAAATATTTTTAATTACAAAAAGTTTACATTGTTCCTCAATGAAATATGTTTTAATGCAGAAAAGGAGTTTTAACATTTAGAATTATCTTATAAAAAAAAAGAGAATCCCAGTACTAAATAAATGCACTCTTTCACTAAATTCCTTTTCAAAAATAATGAACACTAAATCATTGTAATGATCCAATAACTCAAATCCTACAATATTGATCTTAAATTATAATCCCAACTTTCCCCGTGTATTGATTAAAAACAATATACTCGGATTTTTCCCACTGTAATTTCCATTTAATATATCAAATTAGTTACTCCATAATAATATACAATTTTGAATTTGCTTTCATTTCTCCATAGTATATGATTAAAAATTAATGCTCCACATTTTCACTAAGGCATCGTGCCCAACTGAAATCAGTGTTTCTTCATCCAACCACACTAACCCTGTCACTTGTGACTGAGGATGTGAATCTGAAAAACAAAAAAAGTGTTGTTAAAATAAGGACAATGCAAATTATGTACATGTTCTTTTAAATTTTTACAAAAAAGTAACCTTTACTAAAGATTTGTGAGAAATCAAAATGTTGCACTCCCTTGGTATCACTTTATAAAGCTTAGTACAGGAAAAAAAGGAAAAAAGAAACTATCAATATCCTTACCTTGAACAGGAGGAGAGAAGAGAGAGAGGAAGAGGAGAGAGGAGAGATAGAGAGAGATGGATTTGGGCTATTGGAATTAGAAGAGAGGTGTGAAGAGGAGAGAGAGGAGGGAGGAGGAGACGAAGAGAGGGGAGGAGAGTGAGGGGGAAGAGAGGGACGAGGTGAGGGAAAGGGGGAGAAGGGGAGATTGAGAGGAGGAGGAGGAGGAGAGGAGGAGGAAGAGGAGACGGAGGAGAGGGGAGAGGAGGAGAGGAGAGAGAGAGAGAGAGAGGGAGGAGGGAGAGAGCGAGGATGAGGAGGGGAGAGCGGAGGGGAGAGGATGAGGAGGAGGGAGGAAGGGGGAGGGCGTGGGAAGGCGGAGGGGAGGAGGAGGTGGGAGGGAGGGAGGAGGGAGTAGAGAGGAGAAGATGAGAGAGAGAGGATGAGAGAGAGAGAGAGGAGAGAGAGAGAGAGAGAGAGAGAGAGAGAGAGGGCGGGGCTACTATACTCTGTAATACCTTCCATGACAAAAGGCAATTTTTCACCCTGGAGGATGTCAAACAAAAGAACAAACAAACAAACCCACAAGAGAACTTTGTTATGAAGTGGAAAATGAAATATAACAGGGTAGACCTGCTCTATGCATTTTTCTCACCAACAGTATAATTATCACTAGCATCTCACTGTGGCAATAAGCAATTAATATTATGATAAAGTAATGATGAAGCGCCATCTGCACAACACCTTTACAGTTGGTAAATGTTTTCAGCAATGTCTCCTCAGCCCCAGCATTGTTGTTTTCTGTCCTTTTCTCTCAACTTTTGCTCTTCAACCCTCAATTCGAAAACTAACTCCTTAACAAATACTTCTGTGGTTTGTCTAATTACTATTTTTTTATGATTAAAATCATGCAATATTAAATTGGTAATAACTAGTTAGCTTAATAATTATTATATCTTTTTTGATGGTAAAGTAAACCCATTATTTCTTGCACAGCTGCAAGAAAGCAAACCTAGTTTCCATAACCTCACAGTCTGAATTCATGAAGAGGGAATTAGTAAGTATTAAATGTCATTTCAATCCCAAACAGGCAATACCTTAACACTCCAAAACAGGCAAAATATTATTAGGAACAAGACATGGTATATTTCCCCAAGAAGGAAACATTAAACAATTGCCCCTCGAAATGTTTAATTATCAATGTTCCCAACAGAGTACACAACAAATCAAACATTCCTGTCAAGAAAGAAGCACCCAACATTAAAGTAATTTGAGTAACATATTACAAAATGTAAATATTGTAAACTGTTATTTAAAACCACACTGCTAATGACTATAATTTTCCCAAAGTGCTATTAATGCAACACCACACAAGAAACCTCTACATGTTATCACCAATTAGAAAACAAAATCAAGGGAACAAAACGCACCCCACATACAAAACCTGCATTCTCAAACAATGCAGAAACATATCCTTACATCATTAACCTAGACATGACCAGTGCCTAAAACTGGACATCCCACATTTTTACAATTCCATCATGGCCAGTTGAAACCACTCTCTTGTCGTTGAGCCACACTAAGCCTGTAACTTGGGCTTGTGGGTGGGAATCTGTTGACAATTTAAAGTATTATCAATGATTGAAATTTAAAAAAAAATTATGATTAGCATGTATGAAAGGTCATAACTGCTGTTGTCATCCTCTGAAACTAAATTAGTAAACAAGAAATTAAGCAGATATAAAAAATAAATTTAGCTGAAAAAAAATTCAAAATGAAACGGGTTGTAAAATAAATATACTGTGCAGTAAAAATGTTTGGGTAATGGTACAGTGCCTAAACAACTTGTTTTAATCTTTGAGCTTTGGAAAATATATTTTTTTTTCCTGAGACAGAAGTTGGGATACGTAAAACCAACTTCCAAGAGTGTACGAGATTGTTTTTTAGACCAAATAGGTCTATATGTAGCACCCCCCCCTTTTCAGAAACAGAATTGTGCTCTGTAATAAATAATTCAAAATAAACCAGGTGATGATGATTCTTGACTATACTTCTGTGTATTAGTTTATAGATGCTGAATATTTAATGTAAATATTAAGTACAGTACTCTCGTTTCTTCTGACAAGAATTAATTAGAAGACAACTCCAGTTCAAAATATATTTTTGTATTAGTAATATTTTCATTATTATTTAAAATGCCATGTAATTCTTAAACAGTTTAATGAGCTTGAAAGAGTTTCCTAATGACACTGCTGTTCAACTTTTTAATAACAATTCAAATCATTATTATTCACTGCAAGAAGTCTTACCTTCCCCCAGTTATGTTATTGCTCATATTCTTATTTCTCTTATTCTGCAGACTTAAACCTCAACAGAGCATTGAAATTTACATCACTGCTCATGACAGGACAGAAGTTCCAAAGGAGCAGCAAATACAGTGAAACTCAAGTCTAACATAGGCCATGAAATGGATTGTATGTAATTGTTTGGTCCTTAAATATGAAGTGGAGTCCTGTTGCACCTAAGAAAGATTCTTTCTAAAAATAATCTTTGTAACAGTTAAATTATATAATTCTACAATTTATATAGCTACTATTTAACCATTTGTTCTTTTGTGTGTATGCCACAACCAAAGTTTACTCATCTCTTACTAACAGCATTTGTGCCTATTATATTTCTTTTTGACTGGATGGCTACATATATATAAAGTTATTCATGCTGGGAAAATATTTACATTTTATCCTGACAAAATTAAGATAAATTGCCATTCCAATGACATAGTTTAAGCTATTTATGTCAGCTAATGTGCTGTTATGCTTACCTTTATAATTTATTAAGGTACATGTGTGTATATATAAAAAACATTTATTATACCAGCAATTTTTTCCAAAACAAGATAACACTTTTTTTTTTAACAACCTAATTATTTTTTCCAAGTGATGTAAACTCGACAAGAAAAGTGAAAATACAGTTTTCATTATCTTTCATTCATCGAATTTCCCATTTGTTTTTACTGACAAGACATAATATTGCTAAATTTACTCTAGACTATGAAAATACACTGCAAATTATATCATATAAGTTAAAACTGCAAAACAAAACCGTTCAGATACTGAAAAACACTATATATGTCCGAAGTAATTGGAAATTCTCAGATGGATTCATTCACAGACATCTGGTAGATAGAAAGTGAATTTCTGATTGTAGTACTGTACTATGTATCAAGATGACAATATTTACTAGTTTTCCTTCATGAACAGGGATATTATTGCATCATCGTAAGTGGTGAATGCAATTATTTTAGTTTCTACAAACTCATGCTTGTATTCCAAAGCGATTAAAGTTAGTTGACATCAATGGCAGTCAATGTTGTGACGGCTAAGGTAGGTTGAGCAAATCTAGTTGCATCCACAAGAGCGTTTTCTATGATGTGACGAGGAGCCCTTGAACTTCGAGCGCGAAAGCGCAAGTCACTGGATACTGGTTTACGTAACTGATTTCACACTTTGATTACTTTGACGTTGACATGGATCGAATGCTAGTTGCTGTTCACAAAGCTACTGTCTTTAAACATAAATTTTATCAAGGTTAAAGTAGCATGTCAGCTCAATGATTTTCTGGCTATGTGCTCCCATTACAAAGCAGTTCATAGTAGCCTACAGCCCTACACGACCGCATTTCTTTGCCGCGAGGCTGAAAGATCTCCCAACACATCAGCAATTTTTGCACGATGTAAAACTTTAATTGCCTGTGCAATACATAAGGAGTTATTTGTGGTAATAAATATTTTTACTTAACACAGCTTTTTTGTGAATGATTTGTGGATGAAACCCGATTTTCAAAAGTACAGACTATATCAAAAGAGCAAGAATGACCGCCGCCTGTGTCTAAAATTTTCTACGTCTTTTTACAATCTGAATGTTACAGCAACTGTCGAATGAAATCAGGATTAAGGTATGAATTTTTTAGAGAATTAACTTTAATATTACGATCCTTCAAATTTTATCTAGCATAGTGCAGCACGCTCTTGGCAGTCATATCACCCTGTTTCCCAGGTATCTGTGCACAGACTCACCACTCTTTCTTCTGCCTTTCCCCAGTCACAAGTCCATCACCAATACTATAATTCTCTCTCTCCACTTCTAGAACATACTTTAAAAATAATAATGTCAAAAATTGTATTTATCCTAACTATACAAACCCGAGGTCCTTTGCAATAGGAATGTAACTTGCGGCAGCTGGGAACCGGTCGTAAGCTTCAAACAAGGGGGGTTCGGTAGTTAACTGCTTGTTCAACAGTGCGCACACTGCGCGACTGGAGGTGAAGATCCACTTTGCTTTAGGCCAGGAAACGCGGAGTGAGGGGTGGCATTGAGGTGGGACTATGTGTAAAGGACCTCAGGTTTGTATAGTTAGGAAAAATACAATTGTCAACAAATTGTTATTTGTTCCGATACGAATACAAACAGATTGGTGTTTGTCCAACCTTGGTTCCCTCCCTGGTCGTAAGAGCAGAGTGAGGGATCCTAGTCTCTGCCCAATGATTGGGTATGTACCGCAGGATCAATGGTCAGACCTCTGGACCCAAGTAATAAGAGGGAGGCAAGCGTACCTCTTAAAACTATGCAAGCAAGACTTGTTCCTATTGCAAGAGGCAATATGAAGTCATGGGTTGTCTCTTGTTGGCTTCCACTTCCCCCCCCTTGTTTGGGGGAAGTGGTGGATAATTGCTCCTATCCCTAATGAAAGGGATAGGATGGGACTCGGTCAAGTAGCTTACCTGTATCGCCTCTTGTTCCAGCGTAGTTGACGACCTTGTCCCTCTGCCCACAGGTAGAGGGAGAAAAAAAGATGGGGAAGAGAAGGCCAGTCACACTTCTCATTCACCCATCCCTTCACACAGTCACACAAGGATGCGATGCTGTTCTGTCCGCTCGGGTGCTGGGTAAGCTACACAACGTGTTGAGTAGCCACCACGGGTCCCAAGGAAAAAGTGTCCAAGGACCCGTGAGCTATATCCCAAAGGTAGAAGGAGGTGAAGGTGGTCTGGTTGGACCAGACTCCTGCCTTCAGTACCTGCGCCACGGAGAAGTTCTTGCGAAACGCAAGGGAAGGACCAATACTTCTGACTTCGTGGACTCTCGGACGAAGGGTACGGATGTCATCGCTACCATCAGCCTCGTACGCCCTCCTGATCACCTCGCAGCCAGAAAGAAAGTGTGTTCTTGTATACTTCTTTCTTGATCACCTGGTGCTAACGAAGAGGCGTCGACACTCAGGCCTGAGGTGCCGAGTTCTCTTCAGATAGCGCCGTAGCGCCCTCACAGGACAAAGCAGCATCTCATCCGCTTCGTTGTCGGTGAAGTCCATTAGGGAGGGGATTGTGAAAGACTCGAACTGGTCGGCAGGGACCGAAGGATGCTGAGTCTTCGCTAAGAAGCTCGGTACGAATCGAGCGTCAGAGATCCCCATCCCCTGGAATGCTTGACGTTGACTTGATGTCGAAGGAAAGGCCATGCAGTTCCCCTAATCTCTTCGCCGATGCCAGGGCCAGCAAGAAGAGCGTCAGATCCCTGTCTGACGACTCTCGGAGTGGCTTGAAGGGACTTCGAGTCAAACTCCTAAGGACGAGAGTCACGTCCCACCCCGGGGGCCTGAGTTCCTTGGGTGGGCAAGACCTCTCAAAGCTCCTCATTAGCAGGGAGATCTCGAACGAGTTCGAGATATCCACTCCCCTCAGTTTCAGGATTAGGGCCAGGGCGGCTCTGTATCCTTTGACTGTGAGGACGGAGAGGAGCTTCTCTCGGCGAAGAAACACAAGGAAATCCGCTGCCTGCTGAAGAGTGACTCTGAGAGGAGATAGACCCCGTCACGACACCATGGGGGAATCTCTCTCGGTGCTTCTGCGAGAAGAGCCAGCAGGTCCGGATAACATATGGCCGCCACTAGGATCATCTTGAGATTCGGGCTGGTCAGCACTCGGTTGATCACCTTGCGAATCAGACAGAACGGGGGAAAGGCGTAAACGAAGAGGTTGTCCCACGGGTGTTGAAGAGCGTCCTCTGCAGCTGCCCGTTGGTCCGGCACAGCCGAGTAGAAAACCTGAAGTTTTCTGTTGTGCCAGGTGGCGAACAGATCCATGGCTGGATGCCCCCATAGGTTGAAGAGCCTTTCCGCCACGTCTGGGTGTAGGGACGCCATTCGGTCCCTATCACCTGATCCCAACAGATGAGCTTGTCTGCTACTACCATTCCTCCTGCCTGGAATGTAGTCGGCTGACAGCTCTACCGAGTGAGCCACGGCCCACTTGTGCACCTGCAACGTCAACTGGTGCAACGGGAGGGACGCTAGGCCCCCCTGCTTGTTGACATATGCCACTACTGTGGTGTTGTCGCACAATCAACACCCACCGAGTGTCCCATCAGACGGTCCTGGAGCTCTTGGAGAGCGAGGACCGCTGCCTTGAGCTCCAGGACGTAGATGTGAAGGTGCTTGTCGTGATGATCCCACACTCCTGCAGCCAGCAACTCCTCCAGGTGTGCGCCCCATCCCTCGGTTTGACGCAAAGTGCCCTGAATTGGGTACACCGTCCCATCGGGGATGAGGCGGAGGTACTTCCTGGAGGATTGATGAGCGGAGGTACTTCCTGGAGGATTGATGAGCGGGTATCTGGAAATACACATCCTTCAAATCCACCGAAAGCATTAAGTCGTTCTCCCTGATGGAGTCTAGCACAGAGCGTGCCGTCTCCATCGTGAACCAAGACTGGCGAATCAGTTCAGGGGAGAGAGATCTATCACCGGGCGCCAGCCCCCGAAAGACTTCTCCACCAGGAAAAGGACGCTGTTGAAGCCCGGTGATCGATCCCTGACGATCTCCACAGCTCGTTTCCTCAGCATGGCTTGGACTTCCTCCGCCGAAGTGCTACGTCCTTGGATTTTCCAGGGTACGTAAGTCTGAAGGTGAACCGGTTGGAGGCGAGGGGTGGCCGAGACTTGAAGGGTAGTAGATACCCCTCCTGAAGGACGTCTACTATCCAGGTCTCCACTCCATAGTGCTGCCAAGTTGCCCAATGGCTCACCAGGCAACCCCCACTTCTGGCAGCAGGTGAGGGGGAACGCCGTCCCTAGCGTTTCCCGACCGCTCTCTGCGGCTTCTTCCCAGCTCCCCCTCGTGACAAGGAGGGCTGGTTACGGTCGCTCCTAGAAGAAATCGAAGGCAGTCTTTCCCCTGGGCTTCGACGATGCGATCGTCTTGGCCGCAGAGGAAGCACTAACCAAGCCCCTGGGCTTGGCCGCAGTAGCTCGAGGCTGCCCAGCCGCCTTTGAGGCTGCCTGGTGTACTAGACGTTCACTGTCATCAGTGCGCCGTCGCTCCACCGCAGCGTCCAGCTTCTCTCCAGGAAAGAGAGAGGAGGAACTCCTCACCGGTCCGTTGCGAAGTCCCAGAGCCACCTCACGCCCAGCCGCCCTGGTCACTCGGGTGAGGACTGCGTCCCTACGCCGAAGAACCAGGTCGGCCCACAGGTTTGCTGTCTGGTGGGCTAGGTAGGAGATGGCTCTACCTCCAGACTGGCACAGTCTCCCAAAAGCCGGGTCACTTCAGGAGTGATATTTCCCGAGGTGGCCACGACCTTAGACCACCGTGAGGGACCACAGGTGTAACCAGGAGACTGCTTGGAATGCCGCCATGGCGGTTTGGTTCCAAGGCGAGTGCCTCTTGCTGCGAGAACCATAAGTTCTCAGACAGGAGCTGCTGCAGAGACACCTCGGAAGTTAGCTTAGCTAGCTCCGGGTTAAACTGTTTGGGCGGCAGGGGATCCTCTGATGGCAGTAGAATCTCCTCTGTCCGCAGTAGAGGCGGGGGGAAGGAGCTTGGAAGACCTGCCAGACCGTAGCAAACCTTCCTGTCCGAAGACGAGAGAGTCCACTGGCCCAGCACCGAGTCAGCCAGAGCCAATCACGGCAGACCCATCGTCGTCTTGGGTTCCTCTTAGGACCCACCCCAGAACGACTCGAGCCTGGAGGAAGGCTCGGAAGGTGGGAGCGGCGATCCCTCCCCGTACTCCTCTGTCGCAGTAGAGGCGGGGAAAGTAGCTTGGAAGACCTGCCGGACTTCAGCGAACCCTCTGTCTGGAGACAAGTGAGTCCACCTGGCCCCCAGCATCGAGTCAGCCAGAGCTGATCGTGGCAGACTCACCGTCATCTTGGGTTCCTTCTTAGGACCCCAGAACGACTCGAGCCGGGACGTGGGTTCAGAAGGTGGGAGTGGCGATCCTCCCCGAGGAGTTGTGCTAACGAATCAGCGCAATAACCTCTGCCAACGACCTCTGGATCTCGGGAGTGACCCGCGTCTTGTGGAGTAGGACCGTCCAGTCCCTCCAACAAGAACGCCTCTCGAAGGACCCTCCTCTTTCAGAAGGAGGAACAGCGACAGACCCCCCCTCCTGGTCTCCTCCTGCCACTTGTGCGTACGACCTGGTCGGCCTCGCCCTTCCCGGTGTAACCCGAGGAAGTTGAAGGGATCGGGGAGGAAGACCTGACGCTCCCCCCTTGCTCACCGGCAGAACCAGTGTGCTTGGGGGCTGCAGGCGATTGCCACCGCGATCGAGCTGCATGCCTGGTCGCACGGCTCTCCTGGGGAGAGCGGCTGGACCGAGAACAGCGGCTCCGGTCCCGGTGCGTCAGAGGAGCTTCTGCTGGTCCCCCTACCCACCCGGTCCCGATGGGAGAGGCAGTCAGGGGACCTGCAGAGACCACTGTCGTGGTGGGAGGGGTGCCTGCCTCACGGTGCGTTGAACCGCTGGATGAGGGGACCTCTTCCTAGCCTCAGCCAGCGGACGGTCTAGGACCGTCCCGTCAGCCCTGGCTACCTGCGGCTTGCTACGAGAGCGATTACTGGCCTGGCGGGAGTCACCTGAGCGACTCTTGCCAGTCTTCTGCTCCATACCTCAGTCCTGGCGCCGAGCGAACTGGAAGCCTGAGCCTTGGCTGTACGGTCACCTGCTGTGACCGTACACTCGGTACCTCTCGCGAACGAGAGGCCGAGCCGGAACCTGGTGTAGCGGCAGAACCCCTAGCACCAGCGGAGGAAGACAAGTGTTAGCTGGTACCCCTCTGGTCCCCGTCTTCTTCTTCCTTGTGGAAGGAGAGACGGGCTCCGCTCCCGAAGGAGCGGGAGGACCAGCGGAAGAACCCCCACCCACCCCCGTCGCACCGGAGTAGAACAGGCCCTTAGAAGTTCCTGAATGGAGACTTCTTGGGGAGGGGGGGAGGAGGCAGCCTTCTTCTTCCTTAGCTTGGAAGCCTTGGAAGTCGAATGGGAAGAGACTGCAGCAGGTGACGACGAAACCTTCCTCCTCTTCCTCTTCTTCTTCGTCAGCTTCCTCAGGACAGACGTCAGCTCCTCCATCCAGAAGGACCTGCGACTGGGGCGGCAGCACCACGGGCAGTGTGATGGTAATTGCTTCATAGCAAAGGAAGATAAAGGAAAGGAGAACGCATGTTCGAGAAGTTCGGTGGTAAGGAGGTTTTCGCGCCCGTGTTGGAGGCGTCTTTTCCTCGCGGCTGTTCTGGAATCGTCGGGCGTGTTGTAGAGCACAAAAACGCGCCGTTGTTACGTGAGAAACGCCGCGATTTTCTGATGCAATACCTCGTCTAGATTATCTAAGAACGTCTAGAAACCTCGGAGTCTGTGACGCTCGCCGTAGGCTCCGCCCCCAGAGTGCCGTATAAATACGATGAACGAACTTTGGAGAGCAGTGATCGTAGAAGGAAGAGATCGTAAAAGAGAGAGATCACCAGTTAGTAAGAGCCACAGATCAGATTGTCAGTGAGAGATCAGCAGCAGTGATCGTCTGAGAGAGACTAGAGACGAAGGAACCGACGAAGTATCAATCAAAAGAAGAGTTGTTCGTGGGAGTTGGTTGGATATTGGTCTAGTCGTTCTTCAGGAGTGGACGAATTATCTCGTGTTATCTCGACATCGAGCAGACTGCAGAGCAGAAAAGTCCTGCTAGTTTTGGGTGGGTATTTCCTGCCTTTCAAGTAGACTAGTTTTCTGCAATACGGAGTCAAGAGGATGACTGCAATTGCCGCTCTACATTTATGAAGCCAGCGCGCGAATCGCCAAATCGAGTAGCAAGTATTTGAATTGCCTCACTGTTCCCCCAGTTCATGCAGTGTAAGATTCTATCTTTTTATGTAAATAGGAGTACCCATTCTGCATTTACCTTTGTTAGTAAGCTTGTAAATAAACCTTTGTTTGTGTTTAGTGTTTCTTTCTATATTCGTATCCTCAGTTTCAACTGTTTGTGTTGATATGACAATGTCGAAAATTGCATTTTCCTAACTATACAAACCTGAGGTCCTTTAACAATAGGAAGTAGCTAGCGGCAGCTGGAACGGTCGTAAGCTTCGAACAAGGGGAGAATGGTAGTTAACTGCTTGTCCGACAGTCGCGCGGCTGGGAGGTAAACAAATCACTTTTGCTTTTGGCCCATGCAAATACGCAGAGTGAGGGGTTGCATGAGGTGGGACTATATGTAAAGGACCTCAGGTTTGTATAGTTAGGAAAAATGCAATTTTGCGACAAATTGACATTTGTTCCGATACGTAATACAAACCCTCGGTCCTTTAACAATAGGAAGACTCACTTCTTGGTGGGAGGAATCTGAGTCTTTTGATGAACAGACTGGTGTTCGTCCAACCCTGGAATGCCTCCCTGGTCATAAGAGCGAGGGAGGGATCCAAGCCTCTGTCCGATTGATCGGGGTGTGCACCGCAGGATCAATGGCCAGACCTCTGAGCCAAGTACTAAGAGAGAGGCAAGCGTATCTCTTCGTACCAGCAATGTAAGAACTTGTTCCTGTACAGGAGCAAATATAAAGTCATGGGTTTGTCTCTTGTTGGCATCCACTTCCCCCCTCTAGTAGGAGGAAGTGTGGATATATGCTCCTATCCCTAATGAAAGGGATAGGTTGGAGCTCGGTCGAGTAGCTTACCTGCGTCAAATTCCTTTCCAGCATGGTGACGACCGTGTCCCTCTGCCCACAGGTAGAGTAGAGAAAGATGGTGAAGAGAAGCCAGTCACACTCATTCGCACATTCATTCTCCCAGTCATACCAGGAATCGATGCTGTTCTGCCTGCTCGGGTGCTGGGTAAGCTTACACAACGTGTTGAGCAGCCACCACAGGTCCCAAGGAAAAAGTATCCAAGGACTTGTGGGCAATATCCCGAAGGTAGAAGGACGTGAAGGTAGTCTGGTTGGCCCAGACACCTGCCTTCAGGACCTGCGCCACGGAGAAGTTCTTACGGAACGCCAAGGAGGGTCCAATACCTCTGACTTCGTGGGCTCTCGGACGAAGGGTACGGGTGTCGTCACTACCATCAGCCTCGTACGCCCTCCTGATCACCTCACGTAGCCAGAAAGAAAGCGTGTTCTTGGATACTTCTTTCTTGGTAACCCCAGTGCTAACGAAGAGGCGTCGACACTCAGGCCTGAGGTGTCGAGTTCTCTTCAGATAGCGCCGTAGCGCCCTCACAGGACAAAGCAGCATCTCATCCGCATCGTTATAAGTCCATTAGGGAGGGGATTGTGAAAGACTCGAACCTGTCGTCAGGGATCGACGGATTCTGAGTCTTAGCTACGAAGTTCGGGACGAAATCGCAGCGTCAAGATCCCCATCCCCTGGCGTGTGTTTAACATTGAAGGAAAGACCATGAAGTTCCCCTACTCTCTTCGCCGATGCCAGGGCCAGCAAGAAGAGGGTCTTGAGGGTCAGATCCTGTCTGACGACTCTCGGAGTGGCTCGAAGGGTCTTCGAGTCAAACTCCTAAGGACGAGAGTCACATCCCACTCAGGGGGCCTGAGTTTCCCTGGGTGGGCGACCTTTCGAAGCTCCTCATGAGCAAGGAAATCTCGAACAAATTCGAGATATCCAGTCCCCTCAGTTTCAGGACCAGGGCCAGGGCGGCTCTGTATCCTTTGACTGTGGGTACTGAGAGGAGCTTCTCTCGGCGAAGAAACACGAGGAAATCCGCTACCTGCTGAAGAGTGGCTCTGAGAGGAGATAGACCCCGCTCTACGACAGCACCACCAAGAAGGCGGACCACTTCCCTGGTACACAGCTGCAGAGGACTGTCTGACGTGTCCAGCATCTCTGTTGCTGCGCTGCGAGAAAAGCCTCTCGTTCGCAAGAGATGGTGGATAACAGCCAGCCATGAAGTTGTAAGGACTGGACTGCTTGGGTGTACGTTCTACGTGCGGCTGGGCTAGAAGGTTGTGCCAGTGGGGCATCTCTCTCGGTGCTTCCGCAAGCAGAGCCAGCAGGTCCGGATACCAAACGGCCTGAAGTCGTTTGGGAGCCACCAGGATCATCCTTAGATTCGGAGGGGCCAGCGCGCGGCTGATCACTTTCCGAATCAGACAGAAGGGAGTAAAGGCGTACACAAAGAGGTTGTCCCAGGGATGTTGAAGAGCGGTCCTGCAGCTGCCCATGGGTCCGGCACAGCTGAAAAAGAAAACCTGAAGTTTTCTGTTGTGCTTTGGGTGGCGAACAGATCCACGACTGGTCGCCCCCACAGGTGAAGAGCCTTTCCACCACATCTGGGTGTAGGGACCACTCGGTTCCTATCACCTGATCCGTGGCTGAGCTTGTCTGCTACTACATTCCCTCTTACCTGGAATGTAGCGTGCTGACAGCTCTATTGAGTGAGCCGTGGCCCACTCGTGCACCTGCACGGTCAACTGGTGTAGCAGGAGACACACTAGGCCCCCCTGCTTGTTGACGTATGCCACTACTGTGGTGTTGTCGCACATCAACACCACCGAGTGTCCCACCAAGCGGTCCTGGAATTCTTGGAGAGCGTAGAACGCCGCCTTGAGTTCCAGGACATTGATGTGAAGGTGCTTGTCGTGATGGTCCCACACACCTGCAGCCAGCAACTCCTCCAGGTGTGCGCCACATCCCTCAGTCGATGCGTCTGAAAACAGCAACATCTCTGGGGGGGGAGTGCGGAGAGGCACTCCTCTGTTAAGAGGTTTTCCTGTCGTCGAGCCACCAGGCTAGGTCCTGCCTCACCTTCTCCGTGAGAGACACGGGGAAGTAAGGTGGATCCTTTGCTGTGACCAACTCTCCCTTAGCCTCCACTGGAGAGACCGCAGGTGAAGACGCCCGTGAGGGACTAACTTCTCAGTGACGACAGGTGGCCGATCACGACTTGCCATTGCTGAGCTGCATGTTCCTGCCGAGACAGGAACTGGACGGCTGCCTCCCTGAATTTGCTGATCCGCAAGTCTGCGGGAAAGACTTGCCCTGCTACAGTGTCGATCAGCATACCCAGGTACTTCATCTTCTGCTTGGGTTCGAGATCGGACTTCTCGTAGTTTATCACAATCCCCAGATCGCGACAAAACTTGAGGAGTCGATCTCTGTCCTGCAGCAACTGCGAGCTCGCCAGGACCAGCCAATCGTCGAGATACCTCAGAAGACGTATCCCGTGTGAATGGGCCCAAGCAGACACCAGAGTGAACACTCGCGTGAACACCTGTGGGGCAGTTGACAGACCGAAGCAAAAGTGCCCTGAATTGGTACACCGTCCCGTCGAAGATGAAGCGGAGGTACTTTCTGGAGGACTAATGGATGGGTATTTGAAAATACGCGTCCTTCAGGTCCACTGAAAGGATGAAATCGTTCTCCCTGATGGAGTCGAGCACGGATCGTGCCGTCTCCATCGTGAGCCGAGTCTGGCGAATGAAAACGGTTCAGGGGAGAGAGATCTATCACCGGACGCCAGCCCCCGTTGCCTTCTCTACCAGGAAAAGGCGGCTGTAAAAGCCCGGTGACTGATTCTCTACGATTTCCACAGCTCGTTTGGTCAGCATGGTCTTGATCTGTCGAAGAGCGTTGTCCTTTGATGAACCCCGGACATAGGTTTGCAGATGGACCGGGTTGGAGATGAGGGGTGGCCAAGATTCGAAGGGTATAGATATCCCTCCCGAAGGACGTCTAATATCCAGGTCTCAGCGCCGTAGTGCTGCCAAGTTGCCCAATGGCTCCGGCCAGGCACCCCCCCACTTCTTCCGGCAGCAGGTGAGGGGGAACGCCATCCCCAGCGTTTCCCACCTCGCTTCGACTTCTTACCACACCTCCTCGGGGAAAGGAGGTCTGGGAGGAGGGCTGGTTTCGGCCCTCCCTTAGCAGAAGTCGAAGCAACAGGAGTCGTCTTCACATGGGGCTTAGACGGGGCAACCGTCTTAGCAGCCGAGGAAGCGCTAGCTAAACTCTTAGGCTTAGCCGCAGTAGCTCGAGGTTGCCCAGAAATCTTCGAGACTGCCTGGTGAACCAGGCGGTCACTGTCATCAGTGCGGGAGCCTCTCCACCATCTCTCCAGGAAAGAGAGGAGGAGGAACTCCTAATAGGTCCGTTGCGAAGACCGAGTGCCACCTCACGCCCAGCCCCCTCCCCCTTGGTCACTCGGTTAAGGACTGCGTCCCTACGACGAAGAACCAAGTTGGCTCACAGGTTAGCAGTCTGATGGGCGAGGTAAGAAATGGCTCTACCTCCAGACTGGCACAGTCTCCTGAACGCCTGGGGTCGTCTTCGAGAGCAGAACTCCCGGAACCGGCCGCAACTTTGGATACTGTGAGGGACCACAGATCCAACCAAGAGACTGCCTGGAATGCTGCCATAGTGGTAGATTCCAGGGTGAGTGCCTCCTGCTTCGAGAACCAGAGGTTCTCCGACAGGAGCTGCTGCAGGGACACACCTGGAGTGCTAACTCCGGGTTAACCTGTTTAGGCGGTATCGGGTCTTCCGATGGCACGTAAAATCGCCTCTGACGCTGTAGAGGAGGTGGAAGTAGCTTGGAAGACCGTCCCGACTTCAGCGAGTCCTCTCGCCCTGAGACGAGATTCTCCACTTGGTCCAGGACCGAGTCAGCAAGCTCGGATCGCGGAAGACCCACCGTCATCTTGGGTTCCCTCTTCGGGCCCCAAAATGACTCTAGCTGGGACGTGGGCTCAGAAGGTGGTAGCAGTATCCTTCCCAAGGTCGTTGTGCTGACGAATCAGCGCAATGACCTCGGCAAAGTTCCTCTGGATCTCGGGAGTACCGCTTCTTGAGGAGTAGGACCGTCCAGTCCCTCCAACAAGAACAGCTCTCGAGACCCTCCTCCTTCAGAAGAAGGAACAGCGACAGACCCCTCACGGTCGCCTCCAGCTACTTGCGAATACGTCCTGGCCGGTCCTAAAACCGTGCCTGGTGCGTACGGCGTCGCAGCGGGATCACAAGAGGCGCACCCCTCACGATCACTCCTGGATACCTCGCTCTTCCCGGCGTATCCCGAGGAAGTTGAAGGTACCGGAGAGGCTGACTTGATGCTCCCTCCTCGCTCCGCTGCCAGGACCAGCGTCCTTGGAGGGCTGCGGCCCGATCCAACCAACCCGTGGTGGGGGATCGAGCTGCAGGCCTGGCCGTGCCGCTCACCTGAGGTGAGTGGCTCGACTGAGAACGTCGACCCTGATCCCGAGCGTCAGACGAGCTGCTGCTGGTCGCCCTATCCGACGCCCGGTCCCGATGGGAGCGGCGGTCAGGTGACCTGCGGAGCTCGCTGTCGCAGTGAGACCGGTGAGTGTCCTCGCAGCGCGTCGAATTGCTGGTACCAGCTGCCGGCTGGTCGCTACGAAGGCGTCCGCTGGCCTGGCGAGAGTCGCTGCAACGACTTTCGCCAGTCTTCTGCTCCGTGCCTCGGTCTTGACGGCGAGCGAACTCGGGCGTCAAAACCTTGGCTGACGATTTCCCGCAGGAGACCGTACACTCGGTACTTCTTGCGAACAAGAAGCCGAGCCGGATCCTGGCTTAGCGGCAGAGCCGCTAACACCAGGCGAGGAAGTACCGGCCGAAGCCGGTACCCCTCTGGTCCCTGTCTTCTTCTTCTTTGCAGAAGGAGAGACGGGCCCTGTTCCCGAAGGAACAGGAGGACCAGCAGAAGAGCCCCCCGAATCGCCAGAGCGAGACGGGCCCTTAGAAGGTCCCGAAGGAGCCTTCTTAGGGGGGGAGGAGGCAACCTTCTTCTTCGGCTTGGAAGCCTTGGAAGTCGAAGGGGAAGAGGAGGCAGCAGACGACGAAGAAGACGATGAAGATGACGACGACACCTTCCTCTTCTTCTTCCTCTTCTTCGTCAGGCTTCGCAGGACAGACGTCAGGTCTTCTATCCAGGACGGAGCCGGGGCAGTTGCCGAAGCAACAGGGCCCGACTGCACCTGTCCGGAAGGACCTGAGCCTGGAGCAGCACCACCACGAGCAGGAGCAGGAACAACAGGAGCGTCAACAGTAGCTGGAACAGCAGGAGCGTCATGAGCAGCTGGGCCAGCAACGGTGGTAGCGGCAGGTACGGCCGCAAGATCAGGCAACCCAAGCGTCTTATTGTCGGCCACCAGCATTCTCGGTACAAGAGGCAGGTCCAGGGGGGAGCTTTTTGGGCAGCGGAAGTCCGGGGTCGGCAGCACAAAGAAACCAGGTGGAGATGGCACGCCCCTCCTTGGCACGGCAGCGAGTGGCATCTGTATTGCAGCTGTCGGGGTCACCGTAGTAACATGAGGAGTGTAAACCAGGTGCGGAGGGGCGGCGTACCCTGGAGTAGTAAGTGTCGTAGTGGTAGTGGTCACCACACCATGTGTGACCACTGCCGACCCCGCCAACTGCTGGATCAAACCCCTGGATACTCGCCACTCCTGCAGTCCCAGCGACTCCCACACCTGCCCAAGGTCGTCTCTCACGGGTGAGTTAGAGGGGTTCCCTCGCTCTTGGGGGGGGAGAACCCCACCCAGAGCGGACGGAAGACCCCGAATACAACCACGAAACGTGGGGGCTGACCGGGGGGCAAGAAGGAAGACGAGGTGTCCCTTACCAAAGGAGTCGCTGGAGAGCTTTCCGACGACTCCTTTGCAGGCCTACGTCTCTTCCTACCCTCGTACAGAACCCACTGCACCTCGGACCAATTCATACAAGTTATGCAAGGTTCGGCCCGGGAGCATTCTCGCCCCCGGCACCGCATACACAATTCATGTGGATCTACGTCCACAAAGGAGCGAAATCCGCCGCACTTACGACCCCTCCAGCCCGGGACACACTCTTACGGGCGACTGGGGGGCGAGGCGAAAGCTCCATCTCTTGATCCATTCTTATTGTTTATTCACAATCACGATGTAATAAACAAAATGATATTGTTAAGATACAATAAAGTTTTGTACATACTTACCTGGCAGATATATACAGCCCACTTCGACAGATTTCACAAGAACCTCCCCGCTCTAAGTCTGACTGCCTTCAGACTGTCGAAGGACTCGTCAGAGCAAAGGGTTTTTCGCGCGAAGTTGCGAAGGCTATTGCAAGAGCCAGAAGAGTTTCCACCTCTAAGGTGTATCAGTCGAAGTGGGAGTTGTTTAGAAGATGGTGTAAAGAGTAAGAAAATATCCTCTTCCAGTACCTCTGTAACTAAGATCGCTGATTTTCTTCTCTATTTGAGAAAGATTTGTAACCTGGCAGTATCACAGTGAAAGGTTACAGAAATATGCTGGCCTCAGTCTTTCGACATAGAGGTCTAGATCTTACAAACAATAAAGATCTTCATGACCTAATAAGGTCTTTCGAAACCACGAAATGACCAGAAAATTAAGAAACCTAGCTGGAACTTGGATGTGGTCCTTAAGTTCCTAATGTCAGAGAAGTTCGTACCTTCTCACAGCTTCATTTAGAGACTTAACTAGAAAGTCCTTATTTCTATTCGCATCAGCAACAGCTAAGAGAGTTACGAGTTGCAAGCCTTGGAAGGTAAAGTTGGTTTTAGGAAGGATTCAGCGGTTTGCACCTTTAAACCACTTTTTCTAGCGAAGAACGAAAATTCCCTCAAACCATGGCCTAGAAGCTTTGAGGTAAAAGGACTTTCTTCACTAACAGGAAAAGAAAAACTAGAGAGGACTTTGTGTCAGTCAGGGCACTCAAGTTCTACCTGAAGAAAAAAGCGTTATTAGGAGGTACAGAAGAAAGTCTTTGGTGCTCTGTAAAAGATCCTAAAAGAAACTATTTCAAAAAGAATGCCCTAACGTTCTTCATAAAGGATTTGATAAAGGAAGCTCACCTTACATGCAGCGAAGAGCACCTCAAGATCCTCAGAGTAAGAGCACATGAAGTGAGAGCCATAGCTACGTCAATGGCCTTTCACAAAACCTGGTCTCTTCAGACTCTGATAGAGTCCAACGTTTGTTTTGGAGATGTAACTCTTGTGTTCGCCTCCAATTATCTAAGAGGACGTAAAAAATTTCTTACGAAAAGTGCTTATTTGCTCTGGGGAGCGTATGTTCTGCGGATTCAGTGCTGGGAGAAGGAGCTGAGGCTAATCCTTCTTAACTTAGTTTAGTTAAAAATTTTTCTTTCTGTTATTGGTGGTTGTTTTTATTGGTTGATTGTCAGAGGGAATAGGGGACCCTCTTGCAATTCATAGGTTATAACAGTACTAACATGGTCAGGTGATCGGGATTGGCTTCAGTGCTCATAGAAACCTTAACTCTGTAATGTAAGAGGGCTAGTCCCCATTGATATGACAAAGGTAAAGGCTCACCATGTAAGTGGGTCAGCCCCCATTGGTACGATCCAGAGTAGGCTCTGTCGCGTAAGCGGGCTAGCCCCCATTGACACGATCCAAAGAGTTATTCAGCCATAGGTCCATACCTCGCTGGGACTCTTGAGGCAGGCAGACTCATAGACAGTAGTCATGAAGTCTTCAGCCCAATCAGGTAGGAACCATGGATTATTATATCCAAGAACATATGTTGTTTTTTCCCTGTTTTTAATGTATTTATTATAATTATTATCATTATGTTTAAGCTGTCTCTTACCCTCCACCAAGGGTGCCAGTCAGCTAAGTATATATCTGCTGGGTAAGTTTTCATGTACAAAAATGATATTGTTAAGATACAATAAAGTTTTGTACATACTTACCTGGCAGATATATACGATTAATGGCCCACCCATCCTCCCCTCAGGAGACAGGTGGAAGAGAAAATCTGTCTTAGAAAACGGGAATGGTTCCGGATCCCGCCACCCAGCGGCGGGAATGGTGGATCACCTGACCTACCTGTCGCGTGTGCCGCAAGTTTTGAAATTCTGTCGGGACGACCGAGTCTATAGCTAAGTATATATCTGCTGGGTAAGTTTTCATGTACAAAAATGAAAAAACTGTACTTACAAGTTCTTTCACTCTACCAGACAAACCAGAATAAGGATGATTTAAACCAAAGCATACGACGAGTAGCGGGCAGAGCGATGACGAACACGTCTTGTTACAACACGGCCGAAAGCAAAAAAGCGATTTGTTTACCTCCCAGTCGCTGTCGGACAAGCAGTTAACTACCGTTCTCTCCTTGTTCGAAGCTTACGACCATTCCAGCTGCCGCTAGCTACTTCCTATTGTTAAAGGACTGAGGGTTTGTATTACGTATCGGAACAAATATTTTTTTTTTATTTCATATTGAACCTGAAGCGGGCCTCTCTCAGAGGCCATAACATCCGTGTCGACCTTTAACCAGGATATTTCGACACCGTAACATTGTCTCTGAGATAGCAGATCCGTAACAGGCAGGAACGACGTCGGCAGGGGCTGGTCCAGGCACGGCTGGCACGGCAGGAGCAGCAGGTATGGCAGGAACATCGGGTACAGCAGGAGGCGGGACAGCGGCCAGCGACATCCTGGGTACCGGTGGAAGATCCAGGGGCAAACTCTAAGGGCACCAAAAGTCGGGGGCTGGGGCGAGAGCGACGAACCCGGGTGGAGGAGGCACGCCCCTCCTCGAAAAGCCAGCAATCGGGGCCTGCACAGCAGCTGAGGGAGTCACCGAAGTCACAAGCTGAGTGTACACCAGGTGAGGAGGGGCAGCATACCCCGGGGTCGAGGACAGTGGTGGTGGTCACCGGTCCATGGGTGACCGGAGCAGCACCCGCCAGATGATGCAGCAGCCCCCAAACGCTGGGTGTGCCCTGGAGACCTAGCGAGAACCATACTTGGCCGAGGTCGTCGCCCATAGCAGAAGCATGGGGTATCTCGCCCCCCTCCTCTACGCTTGACGGATCAGGCGAAGAGAAGGAACGAGAAACCCCCCCCCACAAGGGGAAGGCCAACCACGCGAGAGCTGGAATGGCGGCAGGAAGGAAGACGAAATGTCTGTGACCAAGGGCGTCGCTGGAGAACACGAAGACTCCCTGGCAGGCTTACGTCGCTTCCTCCTACCCTCATAAAGCACCCACTGCTCCTCCGACCAATTATTTCACACAACACAGGGCTCAGCCCGAGAGCATTCGCGCCCTCAGCACCGAGCACATAATTCACAAGGATCAACCTCTGGAAAAGAGTGGAAGGCTCCACACTTACGGCCCTCCACACCAGGGCAAACTCTGCAGCTGATGGGGAGGAGTGGGGACATCTCCAGCTCACGAGAATGACATAATAATGAAATAATAATAAAAATACAAAGCACACGTACTTACAGTATTTTATCAAACACACACAAAGCAAACCAAGTTGAAGAAGATACAAAGCATACGACGAAAGCAGGCAGAGAGCGAACAACACGTCTGTCTCCGTCGGCGGCCGAAAGCAAAGTGGATCTTCACCTCCCAGTCGTGCAGTGCGCGCACTGTTGGACAAGCAGTTAACTTACCGAACTCCCTTGTTCGAGACTTACGACCGGTTCCAGCTGCCGCAAGTTACATTCCTATTGTAAAGGACCAATGGTTTGTATTCGTATCGGAACAAATAACAATGTCGAAAATTGTATTTCTCCTTACTATACAAACCTGAGGTCCTTTAACAATAGGAATATACTTTCGGCGTTGAAATCTTGAACAAGGTGGTTTAGGCAGTAACTACCATGGGGCAGGATAGCCTGCCCGGATGTAAACACTCCACTTTGCCTTTCGGCCCAGGTTCGATTGAGGGGTGGCATGAGGTGGGCATATTTGTTAAAGGTACCTGCAGGTTTGTATTAGTTAGGAAAAATACAATTTCGACAAATTGTTATTTGTTCTGATACCAAACCTTTTGGTCCTTTAACAATAGAAAGACTCACTGATTGGGAGGAGGAATCTGAGTGAGCCTCTAGGAACTGACTGGAGTTCTGCGCACCTAGGCTATCCTTCTGGTCTTAAGAGCAAGGAGGAGTGCCCTGCTGCCTCTGACAACTTGATCGGAGTATTGGAGCTGCGTGATCAAGAGTCAGACTTCTGGGCCTTTTCGAAATGAGTGAGGGATCGTGACTCATCTGAAAAAGGGCTGTGAAGAATATTGGCATCGGAGACATTAATGCAAAGTTCTGGAAGGGTTTGCATTATTGTCAGTCTCCTTCCTCCCCTTGCTAGAGGAAGGAGCGGGATTGCTTCTATGATTCTGATAAACATAAAAAGGATGCTTATGTATGGGCTTACCGCATCAATTGTCCCGACCAGCCAGTGTGAGTTTGAGTTCCTACCCTCAACCCGAAGGACGAGGAATGGAGAAGAGGCGTGGAAGGGGGAGAGCCAGTCACTCTCGCATCCTTCTTTACCTCTACAACTGCACACCATGGACGAGATGCAACTTGTCTGTCGAGGAGCTGGGTAAGCAAACACATCTTGCAAGCATCCACCACTGGTCCAGGGAAATGAGGTTCCAAGGACCTGTGGGCAGTTCCCGGAGGAAAGAAGGATATGGTCGCAATGACCTATCCATCTTCCTGTCCGACATATTCTTCGGAGTGATGTCCAGTAACCCATACTGGTCTATCCATCTGCAGCGAAGTGTATAGCGGTCTCGCATCCCACTGCAGCGAAGTTGTCTCGCGGTCTTGCATCCCACTGCAGAGAAGTGTCTCGCGGTCTCGCATCCCACTGCAGCGAAGTCTCTTCGTCTCCGTAGTTGATAAAGACACTGACACTCCATGGTGGGTGTCGATGGTTATGGGTTACCGGAACACACTAGTAGGACGAATAAATAACTGATCTGGAACAACCGATACAAAGTCCACAGCGTAGCTCATGACGGTCTCGGACAATTCGACAGCTGCCGACCGACTGCGTTCGGTTGTGTGAGGCGAGCTGTCCAAGCATCCGAGGCGTAGTCACGTGACCCTTGCCTTTTGAAGGGTTATGCTGAGAGACCATACAAATCGTCTATCTGTTGCCACCGATGCCGGAAGGCAAGATGATGATTCTCTCAATGCATGTGCCCAACAGGCGAAAGTCAATTGCCTTCTAGAGACGAGGTCCAGATGGCAAGACAGTTCTCATAGTAGTTGAATCTCAACTAAGGAGAAACAACACTGTGCCGTTGAAGACGAAGGTGATAGGTGAATGCAGACCTATGTCTTCACAGCCGAATCGAGAGAAGTAACTCTCAAGATTCTGAACATAGAAAAGTCTCGCCGATGACACCAACCCGCAAAGACAGCTTAATCCTGTGATTTACAAAGGGCTGAAAACGCTAAACTCTGACTACTCATTGCTGTTCGGTGAGAAGTCAGAGTTGCTGCAATGAAAGGTGAAAGCGGAGCACTTTTCAGTAATGAAAACACAGGGATTGTACTGCCTGAAGAACTGCTTCTCATGGGCTGAATCATCATCATCTTCTTCCCAGCTTTATCCAGGGAGGACATCTATATACTTGGAAGTAGCGCCGGCAGGGCGGGGAACAGGCGATGTCTTCCGTTATACATTACAATTTGGGGTGAACAATGAACAATTGCACACCTATGAATACGAGATATATTTAGAAGACAAACTCAGATGTCTGAGGAAATCATTCTGCATTATCCCAGCGGCAGGTGCGATGCAGCGGGAGACTAGGCTACAGACTTCTGTTACGTGCGGAAACAGAAAGATGATAGCGAGTCTATTGAGATATGTCTGAAAATTCTTGCAATGGTCCAAGGCGATGCAAGCAGAGATGGTCATTCACGTATGCGAGAATTCCAGCCACCAGAGCCAGCTGGTACTGGGCTGCGGCAAGCAGCCCATACACCGCTAGCTCTCGCTCACTCGTCATCCTGAGTTGCCAGGTAATCCATTCCAAGAAGGAATGCGTTTGGCTAGAACCATCGAGCGCAAAAAAATACGCTTGAGCATTTGCATTTAATCAAAACGGATTTCGGTGAATGCAAACGCTGAGGTGTTGTTGTTGTAACAATACCATAAGTATCTCAAAATCGAAGCTGGTAACTCCTGGGAGGTTTCCAGGGCAGTCCCGAGTTGCAGTTCAATTAAGAAGATACTATGTATTCGTCTCGGTCACAACCCGTAGAGTTAACTGCGGTATGGTGCCTACACCTCGGACAATTCAACTGATAACAGAAGTATGTCGCGAGGGCAATATACACAGTATATTTGTAGGTTCCTGTACATAGACCTCCATCCTAAATTCTCTTCCATTCGAGGAACAAGAATAAGGACTGGAAGCCGACACCCTTCATTCTCTAATGAAGAGAGCGAAGAAGTTTTCCGAAGGAAGGACTTCTATGGTGAACACAGGATACCGAAGACGATAGTTCAAGCCAAACTTGATGTTCCCACCCGTTCTTCTCTATCCCGGGGTTGGCCACCTACTGAGACGACGGACTGTCAGGTCCATCCAGGCTGAGCCCTTCCCAAGATATTCTTCCTTCAGCAGCAGTGCTTCTCTCAAACGCTAGAAATTCCAGGAATTCGAGCATTCGGCGAGATTCCTGATTATCGTAGTAACAATTATCTGGGATTCTCGTCTCGCCCACTCTGGACCGTGGTTTCGCCCAAGTGTTTGCAGATCGTAGAAGACCAGAACACTCGGAGAGTGCTAGAAATTCCCAAGAATTCTAAGCACTCGGCGAAACCCCCCACCGAATTCGTCAGACGATTGTCGGGTGGTGGTCCTCCCGATTCCCATAGATATCGAGGATGGGGCAAGATCCTTCCTCAACGACAGGGACTTACATCCGGTAGGACCCGAAGGTCCCCCCAGGAAAGCAGTCCCCAACGTGGAATCCTACGGAGAACGCTCTGCAGGATCCCTCCCCTTCCCTTCGCAGCCATAGGGAGAAGTGGACAATGGGGGAAGGAAGAGTTGGCTACCTCCGCGCACCTTCCCAGCGGAACTAGCAGTCGGAGAAGCGAGTACAAGCAGCCATCACCATGCGGTGATGGCCGCTCAGTCTAGGAAAACGTTACCGTCTGAAGAAAACGTTTTCCCGAGGGGGGGTTACAACTTGTACTGTAGGCTAAACGTCTGCCGCCACTGTGACAGTCGTCTGGGTGGGGCTGAGCGAGCACCTGACAGGAGAGAGCCGATACCGTCCTCCGACGCGTCCCAGTCCTCGTCGAGGTCGAAACCTCTCAAGAGGACCGAAGGGGGAGCCCACCCCGGTCTCTGAGTGCGTGGTCCAGATGGACCGTCACGTGAACACGGTGATGGTCCCTCTGAGAGTCTGGGAAAGCGTCATTCGTCCTTGCCAGCCCCCCACCTGAGGAGGTTGAAGGGACAGGTGAGGGAGACCTCATGCTCCTTCCCTGCCTACTAGCAGAACCGTAGGCTGGGAGGACTGCAGGCGATCACCAACCCACGGTGGCGATCGAGCTGCAGGTCTGGACCAGCGGTCTTCTTGCAGAGAAATGTTGGACCAGCAGGGAGTGCTGCTGGCGATCGGGCTGCACTAGTCGAGCGGCTCTCCGGGGGAGAGCGGCTAGACCCGAGAGCAGTGGCGACAGTCCCAAGCGTCAGAAGAGCTCCTGCTGGTTCCCCTATCCGTCCGGTCCCAGTGAAAGCGGCGTTCAGGGGACCGGCAGTGTCTGCTGTCGTGGGGGAGCGCGCCCCTCGCGATCACTCCTGATCGCCTCGCTCTTCCCGGTGTAGCCCGAGGAAGTTGAACGGGATAGGAGAGGTAGATCGACGCTCCCCCTCGCCCACCGGCAGAACATGCGGGGGGGGGGGGGGGGGGGCTGCAGATGCTCGCCAACCCGCAATGGTGATCGATCTGCAGGCCTGGTCGAGCGGCTCTTACGGGGAGAGCAGCTGGACCCGAGAACCGCGGCTAAAGTCCCGAGCATCAGAAGAGCTGCTGCTGGTCCCCCTCTCCGCCCGGTCCCGGTGGGAGCGGCGGTCAGGGGACCGGCAGAGTCTGCTGTCGCTGTGAGAGCGAGGCCTGTCCTTACGGCGCGTCACGCCGCTTGGACCTCAGCTGGACCACTTCCTCGCCTCAGCCTGCGGCTGGTCCTGGGACCGTCACGTCAACCCTGGGTACTGGCGACTTGCCACGAGAGCGATCACTGGCTTGGTGGGAGTCACCTGGGCGATTCCCACCAGTCTTCCGCTCCGTGCCTGGATCCTGGCGCCAAGCAAACTCGGTTGCCTGGGTCTTGGCTGCACGGTCACCCGCAGGTACCGTACACTCCGTACCATCTTGCGAACGAGAGGCGAGACGGTACCTGGCGTCGAGGCAAAACCTCTGGCGCCAGGAGAGGTGGTACCGGTGTTAGCCGGTACCCCTCCGTCCGGTCCCCCGTCATCTTCCTTGCGGAAAAGAAAGAGACGGGCCCCGTTCCCGAAGGAAGAGGAGGAACAAGCGGAAGCCCCAACTGTCCCACTGGAGTGGGACAGACCCTTAAGAGGTCTCTGAGCGAGACTTCTAAGGGGGGGGAGGAGGCTACCTTCTTCTTCAGCCGGGGGCCTCAAAAGTCGAAGGGGAAGAGCGGCAGAAGACAACAGCGACACCTTCCATTTCTTCCTGGACTTCCTCTTGCCAGTTCCTCAGGACAACTGACAGGTCCTCCATTCAGGACGGAGTTGGGGCAGTTGCCAAAGCAACACAGCCCAACTGCACCTCTCCGAGGGACCTGCGGGAGTAGCAGTGGAGAGAAAGCTTCCTCGAGGAGGGTTACGAAACTCCTACCTGGCAGGTGAAGCGTCTGCCACCCCCGAGACTGGTCGGTCGCACGAACGCAACTGTCGTCTGAGTGGGGCTGTCTCTGAAAGAAAAGGATTAATTAAAAGAGGGCTGGATAGCCCGCCTCCACCAGTCTCTGCGTGCATGGACCCGCCACAGGAACGTCACATCAACCCCATGGCACCGGACGACGCTGGTCTGGCGAGAGTCATCCGAGCACTTCTACCATCTTCCGCTCCGTGCCTGGGGTCCTGACACGGGGAGCGAACTCTGCAGTCTGGACCCTGGCTGCACAATCACCTGTAGATGACCTTACACTCGGTAACGCTCACAAGCGGGCGGCTGAGACGGTTCCCGGTCCAGAGGTGGAACCTTCGGAACAGGGAGAGGAGATACCAGCAAGCAGGCGGCCGAGACGGTTCCCGTTCCAGAGGTGGAACCTTCGGAACCGGGAGAGGAGATACCAGCGGTGGCCGGTACCTCCATGGTCCCCGTCTGCTTCCTCCCCGAGGAAGGAGAGATGGGCCCCGTTCCTGAAGGAACGGGAGGACCAGCAGAAGACCCACCTGTCTCACCGGAGCGAGACAGACCTTAGAAGTCCCGTGACGAGACTTCTTAGTGGGGGGAGACCACCTTCTCTTACGGCAAAGCCTTAAAAGTTGAAGGGGGGGAGGCATGAAGATACGAAGATCTCTAAGAGGAGGATGACGGCACTTGACAAGCTCTCTTTCTCTTCGGTTTCTCCTTCTGCCAGACTTCTACCATTAGGAGTAGATAACCTCACAGGGCAGCGCAACAGCTTCGTCCAGTGACATAAAACTCCCGGGTAGTAGAGGTAATGAAAATGATTATCAGCAGGGGATCAGTACACACACTCGATGATCGGTTTGCAACATGCTACGAGTCATAGGTACAATTCCAAGGTTAGGATAACCAACACGAAGAGCATCCAACCAATACTGCTGAAAACACAATTACCACTAGTCTGTAAAAATAAGGAGAAAAAAAAAAATTAAAGTAATGAGATACTCCTCACAATCCAAGGGGCGCCGCCCTCCGAAGTGAGAGGATCCCCCAACATCAGCACACCGCACGCCCATCCTCCTACCTTCTTCCGATATTAAGTGAAAGGAAGAAGGAGAAGAGAAATTACCATAACAAAACATGGACAAACCTTTGAAGTTCCCTTGGTAATTCCCAAGCGCAAGCGTAATTTCCGGATGAATACATGTCCCGTTACAGGATCAATATCACTTACGTTAAATACATGTCTCATCCTCACGATAAATCATATCTCGTCCTCATGCAGGTCTGAGCCAGTGCTAAAGGGCGAAAGAATGTAAATAATATGTTGGCATACTTAGCCGCCGGCTCTAAACACAAGTAGAGGGGCGGTTACAAAGCTATCACAAAAAAGTGGTTTGTATATTAATTGAAAAAACCAAGGATAAACCTTTGTTTAGTATTATATCAAACCCCTATATAGGCATAATATTTCAAATACAAAAAAATAAACCAAAGGATCCACCGGAAAAATGATCAACGACCAGTCAGCCGGAGCTCACAAACACACGTCTTCATCGGAAGACGGCCGAAAGTAAAGTGGTAGATGTTTACCATCCGGGCAGGCTAGGGTAGTTACTGCCTAATCACCTTGTTCAAGATTCAACGGCCGTAATTCCAGCTACGCCAAAAGTATGTTCCTATTGTTAAAGGACCTCAGGTTTGTATTATGTATCTGAACAAATATATATTACTACTCAATCTCCCAAAGAAAATATAATGAAATTAAGTAGTTATAAATAGGCATAAGCTTTCACATAAGCAGATTTTGCGCTCTCTCTCTCTCGCTCTCTCATCTCTCTCTCTCTCTCTACTTGAAACATTTGAAAAAATATTATCACAATCTCTCAAAGTAAATATAATGAATTAAGTATCTCTATCGATAGGCCTAATATTTCATTCTTTACTGTATTGTTCCTCACGATCTCCACAAGTACTGCCCAAATTTTAAAACTCTCTCTCATTGTTTAAGATCTGTCTTCAACTTACGTATGAATTTTTAACTTCAAAGTTTAGCGTTAAACATTACATACTTATAAATAGGGTTTCACAGTAAGTTTAAAAAAGGGATGATTGATATTCTACCCTGAACTGACGTTACCAAACCAACATTACAAATAATATAGAGCCTGTTTCTACATTCAAGTATAAATGATTATAGGACCTCTACAGAATCTCTAAGGTGAAAAGTTAATAGAAATCTAAAAAGCAACAAAAGCTATGATTTTGAAGCTCTGCCCCCTTTCTAGAGTTGCCAGGTGTGGCATTATTGAACAATATATGTCTGAAGATTTAAAAAAACTGTATCTTAACTTTCCTTGCCGAGTGTACATCTTATACTTTGTATAGTATATAAGATCAATTAACTGGAAAAAGTTTTTTAAATTTAGCTACAGTTTTTGGTCATTACAAAAGCAACATTTACAGTAGTACTGTATAAGTGTTAAAACAATAAAAGCCATTAAGAACAAACCTGGGTATGTGTTTTCCATTTTTAGAGTTGAAAATTACTTTTACCCAGCTGAAAAACTTAAATATTCCCTGTACTGAACGTGTAATGATAGTGGTCATTATTCCAGATCCCTAATGATTTCCATGGAAATGGAGATATACTCTGGGACTGCTGAGGGAAAGAAGGTAGATACAGTTTGGCTCAAATCTAAATCAGTGTCAAGGCTACCTTATTTGTTACAACAACAGATTCCAAGTATAAATACTCACTCTTGATGATGATATGCTTAGAGGGTTGGCTGATACTCCAGATGATGATCATTGTATCAAGAGAACCGCTAGCTACTAAACGACTATTGGGGCTCCAGGCAACACAGTTGACTCTTGCGTTGTGGAATCCCCATTCAATTTTGTTAAATAATTCGTACGTTGGAAGTGAGTATACAATCACCTGCAAATAAGAAAAACAAAATTCTTATAAATACCATTCCCGTCACATTTTCAAAGAACAAATTTGGAAACAAAAAAGACATTAAGTCACATTTATTTTACAGACATCAGGAATTTCCAATATTTGCCAATCGCTTTCCCCGTTGCTAACCAGTAATACGAGCTGGAAAGTGGGGCACCTACTCCCCAAAAGTGAGAAGGAAAGCAGGCCAGCAGCACACTTTCATGCTCTTAAGAAATCAAATCCTCATCAATGCTATATTCAGTTCAACAACCAAAGTAAAGTCGCAACAATTGAACAACTTATAGGTCTAGTTATGATAGTTATCTTGCATATACTTTCTGATTGGCCCAACTTACAAACAAGGATACTAAGAGTGGAAGTATGGGGGAGAGGCAAAGATTTAATTACCATTTGTTTTTGCAAAACTTTGGCTTACGAACAAGCCTACTAAGTCTGGAAGTTTGGGGAGAGGCAAAGATTTAATTTCCATTTATTTTGCAAAACTTTGGCTTACCTTACGGTTAGCATCGCATGCCACAAGATACCGGGTATCTGGAGAATAAAGCAACATCAGTCACAGCACCAAGATGTTGCAGGTAGTTTTTCTGGAAAAAAATACAAATGTTTAATGGTACTAGTACTTACTTACTCAGTATACGAAAAGTATTTCAGACCATGGCTTGTCCTTCAAGAGTTCTCATATTTTCACTTTGGGTAAACATGGTTACAGCACTTATGAAAATAACAGTTTTAGGTATAAATCGTTACGTTACTTATGCTTTGTGGGATGAAAGCAGCTGTTCAAGCTAACAAAAAGGTTTTTTTTTAGTTTAGAAGTTTATAATGAAGCTGTAATTAAATTGCTCAATTATTAATCACAGATGAGTCAACATGAAGAAACACTGACAAAAATAGCGATAAGTAAAAATTGACAATTTGTCGAAAATTGCATTTTTCCTAACTATACAAACCTGAGGTCCTTTAACAATAGGAAGGTAACTAGCGGCAGCTGGGACGGTCGTAAGCTTCGAACAAGGGAGAACGGTAGTTAACTGCTTGTCCGATCGTGCGCGCGGGTGCGCGCAAAGCCCGAGAGGTGAAGAATCACTTTTGCTTTAGGCCCATGCAAAAAGTTGCAGAGTGAGGGGTGGCATGAGGTGGGACTATATGTAAAGGACCTCAGGTTTGTATAGTTAGGAAAAATGCAATTTTCGACAAATTGTCATTTGTTCCGATACGTAATACAAACCCTCGGTCCTTTAACAATAGGAAGACTCACTTCTTGGTGGGAGGAATCTGAGTCTTTTTGGTGAACAGACTGGTGTTCGTCCAACCTTGGAGTGCCTCCCTGGTCGTAAGAGCAAGGGAGGGATCCAAACCTCTGTCCGATTGATCGGGGTGTGCACCGCAGGATCAATGGTCAGACCTCTGGGCCAAGTACTAAGAGAGAGGCAAGCGTATCTCTTCGTACCAGCAAGCAAGAACTTGTTCCTGTTTGCAAGAGACAATCATAAAATGATGGGTTTGTCTCAATTTGGCATCCACTTCCTCCCCCTTGTTGAGGAAGTGGTGGATATTTACTCCTATCCCTACTGAAAGGGATAGGATGGTGCTCTATTGAGTAGCTCACTGCATCTCGTCCTTACCCAGCAGGGAGGGTGACGACCGTGTCCCTCTTACCCAGAGGTAGAGGGAAAGAAAAAGATGGGAAGAAGGAGCCAGTCACACTCTCATTCCTCATCCATTCTTACGGTCACACCAGGACTCGATGCTGTTCAGCCTGCGAGGGGTCTGGGTTAACTACACAACGTGTTGAGCAACCACCACGGTTCCCAAGGAAAAAGATCCAAGGAACTGTGGGCAATATCCCGAAGGTAGAAGGAGGTGCATGCGGTCCGGTTGGACCAGGCGCCTGCCTTCATTACCTGCGCCACGGAGAAGTTCTTGCGGAACGCGAGAGAATGATGAAGAGGCGTCCACACTCATCCTGGGTGTCGAGTTTCTTCAGACAGCTCCGTCGCGCCTTCACAGGACAAAGCAGCATAGCCTTCGTATCGGAGGCGGTGAAGTCCATTAGGGAGGGTATTGTGAAGGACTCGAACCAATCGTCAGTTACCGAAGGGTTCTGAGTCTTCGCTACGAAGATCGGTACGAAATCGAGCGTCACAAATCCCCATCCCTTTGTGCTTGACTTCTCAAGAGAAGTCATGCAGTTACCTAAGACGAAAAGAAGGGGATAGTCATATAACCTATCCCTCTTCTCGACTTTGGTTATGTACAGTACTCCATACTGACAAGCTATTAAGACGAAGTAATGATTGCTCTGGAACAACCGAACTAAGTCCACAGTATAGTTCGTAACTGACTCGGCGCTCTGACAGCTGCCGACTGACTGGTTCGGAATCAGTAGAGGCAAGTTGTCCAAGCATCCGGGTAAGTCACGTGACCTTCGCCCTTTAAAGAGTTATGCTGAGAGACCAAACAAATAAAATATTTGTTAGTCACCGATGCCGGACGGCGCGGCGATGATTCTCTTAATGCATAAGCTCAAAAGGCGAAAGTCAATTGCCTTCAAAAGACCGAGGTCCCTGATGGCAAGAAATCTCATAGACGTTGAATCTCAGCTTAAGGAGAAACAACACTATGTGACGTTGAAGTGACGTTGAAGACGAAGGTAGGCAATGAATGCAACCTACGTCTTCCAGCTGAATCGAGAGAAGGAATCTCAAGATTCTAAACCTGTGCTTACAAATGACTGAAAACGCTAACCGCCATTTCATTGCTGTCCGGTGTGCAATGAAAGCGGGGCGTTCTTCAGTAATGAAACACAGGGGAGTGCCGCCTGAAGAACTGCTTCTCATGGGCTGAACGTTTGGAAGTAGAGCTGGCAGGTGTGGGAATAGGCGATGTCTTTCAATACATCTGCTAATCCGGGTGAACAATGAACAATTGCACACCTCCGAATACAAGATATTTTGAGGACAAACTCAGATTCCGCAAAAATCATTCGCATTATCGAAATAACGATGCAGCCAAGAGACTATTACAGAATTCTGTTTACCGTGCGGTAAACAGAAAGATGAGAGTCGAATAGATATCTCTGTTTAAAATTCTCGCAATACCGAAGACGATGAATATAGCGTCACAGCAGTAGATGGTCATTCATGTATGCGAAAGAATCCCCATTATCAGAGACTTAAGTCCGTGATTGTTGGGCAGAGATATGGTTGGTATTCAATCAAAGCAGGTGAGAAAGACATAACCAACCGTCCATCTCAAAGCGGCAGCTGGTACTGAAATGCCTCGGGCAATTCAATACGCAGTAGCTGTCGCTGACTCGTCCATCCTGAGTTGCCAAGTAATCCTTTCCACGAAGGAATGCGTTCGGCTAGAAACCACCGAAGCATAAAAACGATATGCTCGAACAATTATATTTATGCGAAACGAATTTCGGTAAATATAAAAGCTTAATGGTGTTGTTGTGACAACACCATAAGTATATAAAATTGAAACTGGAAACTCCTGGGAGGTTGCAGGCAACCCGAGTTGCAGTTCAATTAGAATACTTTTCGTCTAAGTCGCAATCCGTAGAATAACCAGGATATGCGCCTACCCCTCTGACCATTCAACTGCTTAGCAGAATCATGTCGCGAGGTTAATATACGTAGTATATTTGTAGGATTCTGAACAACGATCTCCATCCTAAATTCTTTCCTTCAACAAAACAAAATAAGGATTGGAGATCGACCACCTTCGGTCTCTATCAAAGAGAGTGAAGAAGTCTTCCTCGAAGGAAAGCTTCAATGGTGAACAGAATACTAAGACGATAGTTCAAGCCAAACTGGATATTCCCGTCCGTTCTTCTCTATTCCAGGTTGGTCGCCTACTGTGAGATAGTCTTCTTTCAGCAGCAGTCTTCTTCCTAATGCTAGAAATTCCAGGAATTCGAGCATAGGCGAGGTTCCCGATTATCGTGTAACATATCGGGGATTCCCGTCTCGCTCACTTTGGACCGTGGTCTCGCCTAAGTGTTTGGAGATCGTAAGAAACTCTAACACACTGAATGCGCTAGAAATTCCGTAGAATTCTAAGCAGTCTGCGAAACCCCCACCGAATTCGTCAAACGATATCGGCTGGTGGTCCTCTCGATTCCCGTAGAAATCGAGAATGGGGCAGGATCCCTCCTCAACGACCCCGGGCTTACGTCAGGTAGGACCCGAAGGTCCCCCGGTAGCGCAGTCCCCAACGTGGAATCCTACAGAGAAATCTCTGTAGGATCCCTCCCCTTTCCCTCGTAGCCGTAAGGAGAGAGGGAATGGGGGAGGAATTGGATACTCGCTCGCCTTCCCAGTGGAACTAGCAGTTGGAGAAGAGTAGGAGCAGCCATCGCCGCAATCAGAGTCTGGGAAAACGTATCGTCAGGAGAAAACGTTTTCCCGAGGAGGGTTACGAACTCTCACTGTAGGTAAGGGTCTGCCGCCACTGTGAACGTCGTCTGGGTGGGGCTGATCGACACCTGACAGGAGAGAGCCGATACCGTCCTCCGACTCATTCCAGTCCTCGTCGAGGTTGAAACCTCTCAGGAGGACCGAAGGAGTATTTAAATACGGTGTCCGAAGACACGTAGCAAACACCGCTGTCGCAGTAGAGGAGGTGGAAGTAGCTTGATCGGACCGGCCAGAACTGAGAGAGCCTTCTTGTCCGGAGACGGAGAGACTCTGGTTCAAGACAGAATCGCAAGCTCCGATCACGGCAAACCCACCGTCGGTTTGGGTTCCCTCTCGGGCCCCAAAACGACTCGAGCAGAGACATGGGCTCTGCTGGTGGGAGCGGCGATCCTTCCCCCAGGTCGTTGTGCTGACGAATCAGTGCAATAACCTGGGCAAAGTTACTCTGAATCTCGGAAGTTACAGCGTCTTGAGGAGTAGGACCATCCAGTCCCTCCAACAAGAGCAGCTCCCAGGACCCTCCTCCTTCAGAAGGACGACCAGCAACAGATCCCTGACGGTTGCCTCCAATCACTTGCGCGTACGTCCTGGTTGGTCCTAAGACCATACCTGGCACGTGCGGCGTCGTGACGGGATCGTGAGCGGCGCATCTCTCACGATCACTCCTATATACCTCGCTCTTCCTGGCGTATGCCGAGGAAGTTGAAGGTATCGGAGAGACAGAACTGACGCTACCCCCTCCCCTCCCGTGATGGTCGCCCTCCAATCACTTGCGCGTACGTCCTTGGTTGGGGGTCCTAAGACATACGTGGCACGTGCGGCGTCGTGAAGGGATCGTGAGCGGCGCACCTCTCACGATCACTCCTAGCTACCTCGCTCTTCCCGGTGTAGCCCGAGGAAGTTGAAGGTAGTGGAGAGAGAGACCTGACGCTTCCCCCCCCCCCCCGCTCGCTGGCAGGACCAGCGTACGTGGGGGGCTGCAGCCGATCACCCAACCCGCGGTGGGGATCGATCTGCAGGCCTGGCCGTGCCGCTCACCTGTGAGCGGCTCGACTGAGCACGTCGACCCCGGTCCCGTGCGTCAGACGAGCTGCTGCTGGTCACCGTATCCGCCCGATCCCTGTGGGAGCGGCGGTCAGGTGACCTGCAGAGCTCACTTTCGCGGTGAGACCGGTGAGCGTCCTCGCGGCACGTCCAAAAACCGCTGGTACCATGCCGAGGCTGGGTACCGTCGGTCGAGGGGACCTGGGGGACCTCTTCCCAGCCTCAACCCGTGGCCGGTCAGAGACCGTCACGTCCACCGAGGTACCGGCTGGTCGCTACGAGAGCGGCCGCTGGCCTGGCGAGAGTCACCTGAGCGGCTCTCGACAGTCTTCTGCTCCGTGCCTCGGGCATGACGCTGAGCGAACTCAGGCGTCTTAACTTTGGCTGCACGGTCACCCGAAGGAGACCGTACACTCGGAACTTCTCGCGGACGAGAAACCGAGCCGGTACCTGGCTTAGCAGCAGAGCTGCCAAGACCAGGCGAGGGTGTACCAGCGGTAGCCAGCACACCCTTGGTCCCCGTCTTCTTCTTCTTCTTCTCAGAAGGGGAGACGGGCCCCGTTCCCGAAGGAACAGGAGGACCAGCAGAAGAACCCCCCCGGTGTGACGAGCCCTTCGAAGTTCCCGAAGGAGTCTTCTTAGGGGGAATATAACAAAACCCGGTTACCAGCTGGTCGCTGCGAGAGCGGCCGCTGGCCTGGCGAGAGTCACCTGAGCGGTTCTCGCCAGCCTTCTGCTCCGTGCCGTGGTCTTGGCGCCGAGCGAACTCTGGCGCCGAAACTTTGGCTGCACGGTCTCCCGAGGGAGAGCGTACACTCGGGATCTCCCGCGAACGAGAGACCGAGCCGGAACCTGGCGTAGCGGCATCGCCGCTAGCACCAGGCGAGGAAGTACCAGAGCTAACCGATACTCCTCTGGTCCCCGTCTATCTCTTCCTTACGGAAGGGGAGACGGGCCCCGCTCCCGAAGGAGCAGGAGGACCAGCAGAAGGACCCCCCGTCCCACCGAGGTGGGACGGGCCCTTAGAAGTTCCCGAAGGAGACTTCTGAGGGGGGGAGGCAGCCTTCTTCTTCTTCGGCTTATGGGCCTTAGAAGTCGAAGGGGAAGAGGCAGCACAGACGAAGATGACACCTTCCTCTTCTTCGTCAGCTCACGCAGGACAGTCGTCAGGTCCTCCATCCAGGCCAGAGTCGGGCCTATTGCCGAAGCAACACGGCCCGACTGCACCTGTCCGGAAGGACCTGGGACTGGGGAAGACACACCATGGGCAGGACCAGCATGGACAGGCGCAGGAACCAGGAGCGACAGGAACAGCAACCAGCTCAGGAGCGGCAGGAACAGCGGCAGCGGTAAACACAGAAGGGACAGCCAAGCCAGTAGCGGGAACCACATCAGCAACAGGTACGGCAGGCCCAGCCATCGCCTCGTAGAATCATCGGCAGCCAGCGGGAACCTGGTACTGGCGGCCGGTCCAGGGGCGAGCTGCTGGAACAGCGGAAGTCTGGGGCAGGCAACACGAAGAAAACACAGGCGGCGGCGGCGGCATACCCCTCCTCGGTACGGCGGCGACCGGCCCTAGAAGCGGCAGATGGCGTCACCGACACAGCATGGGGAGTGTAGACCAGCGGGGGGAAGCAGCATAAGCGGCCATGAAGGTTGTAGTGGAGACCACTCCAAGGTCACCGCCCCAGACCTCGCTAGACGCTTGCAGCAGATCGTGGATGCTAGGCACGCCCTGCAGCCGCAGTGGCCCATACCTGTCCAAGGTCGTCTCCCACGGATGTAGCACCTGCGGTAGCACAGACAGATTAGTAAGAGGGGTTCCCTCACGCACGGGGGGGGGAGACATGCCCCACCCCGAACGGAAGGAAAGACCCCAAAAACAAAAATACGAGAAGCTGAGCGGGGGGGCAGGAAAGAAGACGAAGAATCGGATACCAAGGGAGTCGCAGGAGAGCTTTCCGACGACTTCCTGCAGGACCTTCGCTTCCCCCACCCCCGCACTGCAGTGAAAAGTAATATGAAAATGAAACAGAATACTGCACTTGCGATTCACTTCATAGAACTTAAGGGGGAAAGATCAATTCCCGGGTAAGAGCGGAAACTTGATCCATAATAATATGATGCTATCATAAATATATATGAAAATGAACAATACTGCACTTGCTATTTCACTTTCACAGCAATAAATCGTAAGGATTAATTCCCTGGTAAGAGCGGAAATTGATCCAAAATTAAATGATGCAATTAATAAATGAAAAATGAAAAGAAAACTGCATTGCGAATCCACTTTCATTGCATTCTATTCATACAAAATAAGAGGCTCGTGCCGAACGCATCAAGCTCTCGGCAACGAACGCACAGGGCAAAAATATAATGAAAAAGAGTACTTACATCTTTTCAATTACACACTTTCGACAAAATACATGACTCGGCGCGAGTGCGCCCGCCCTTGGCACCGAGACATAATTCAAGGGTTCAATTCATGAAAAGAGCGGAAATCGCGTCTCTACGGCGATAGCTCCATGTTGATTTCATAATTAAGTAATGAAAATGAAAACAGTGTACTTACAGTTTCATTTTCAAGTCAAACAAACCATTAGTAGAAAACATAATATAAACAAAGCATACGACGATGAAGCGGGCAGACAGCGATGACGAACACGTCCTTCACACCCGCGGCCGAAAGCAAAAGTGATTCTTCACCTCTCGGGCGGCGGGCGGGGCAGCTGCGACGATTACGGACAAGCAGTTAACTACCGTTCTCCCCGTTGTTCGAAGCTTACGACCGTCTCCAGCTGCCGCTAGTTACCTTCCTATTGTTCAAAAAGGACCGAGGGTTTGTATTACGTATCGGACAAATTTAATACTATTTAAGGGCTTTCACATCCAATAACAGGTCAGTCCTTTGAGTTACGAATTTTAGTTCTTTGTTATGGATGTAATTCCTAAAAATTAATATACATAAGAACTTTACAGGAAGCAAACCTTACAACTTACCTCAGTTAGCGTGTTGTCTTTCAGTGTGAAAATATGAATAAGGTTGTCACCACCTCCTACAGCTATTTCATTGCAGCCCATTCCACTAGCAGCAATGCACAATCCATCCCAGCTGATTGGGAAACTGCCAACTTTCTTGTCTTCTCGAATAATACAAATCTACAAGTGAAAAATTATTATTACTCTTCAAACAATGAGAATTATAAATTCTGTAATAATTATTTTATTGCTATTGAGTTGATCAAAAATTTTCTCAGTACTTTTATTGAAGTTTAATAAGAGGTATAATTTTAACGAATGAGAGAATGTCTTCCTGAAAACCCAGAGGGTCATCTCAGCCCCTTAATCATAATTCAAGCCTTCCTCTGTGTCAAACAGTTTCAGACATGCCAACTTGAAAGATCTTGTAATGTGAAAAGTCCTGTCTTGCATTTCAAGGTCATATTTCAATGGCCAAGAAGGAAAAAAGATGTTATTCATCTGAGTTTTCTTGGTACTGTGCTGTCGGCATTCCACAATTTTTTCTCCCTTTCACAGTGGCATACTAGTTGCTACTGTTACTGTGGATACAGCAGTAGTTGTTTATTTCATTTTTTCAAATAGGCTTATTATTTAACGTATTCATTCAAGTTTAAATACACGACAAAATTAAAGGTAATTTGTCTCAACAAGAACTCTGGTTTTTCTCTACACTACAAACCAGGAAATAAAAAAAAATGCATTTGCCCTTAAGTTTTGTGGGGATATTATTAAACATGTATCAAGATAATCTAAAGCCAAATAATACATAAATGATCTTGCCATTTTACTACAAATAACGAGAGTAACACAAACATGATATTGTAATGATACAATAAAGTTTGTTCATACTTACCTGGCAGATATATATGTAGCTGTATTCTTCCGAAGTCCGTCAGAATTTAAAAAAAGCTTAAGACACACGTAGTGGGAGTCAGGTGGTTAGTACCCATTCCCGCCTGCTGGGAGGCGGGTATCAGGAACCATTCCCATTTTCTATTCAGATTTTTATTCCCACTGTCTCCTGAGGGGAGGTGGGTGGGTGGGTACTTTGAATATATATATCTGCCAGGTAAGTATGGACAAACTTTATTGTATCATTACAATATTCATTTTGTTTCATGCAACTTACCTGTCAAGGATATATATATAGCTGAATCCCACCTTTGGAGGTGGGCAGAGACAGATTAGAATTTTAGGAAACATAAGCATGCAGATGATTGATATCTTGGTTCCTTACCTGTTAGCATAGCTGACTTTGTGATTACTGTCACCCAAGTCTGCTTCTGCTTTACTAGAGTTGCCAGCGAGGTAGAGACCTGTGTAGCTGGTGCGCTCTAGATGATCTGTCAACAGGGGCGTGACCACGACGTGACTAGACCAATTTGACCATACAATGAGGGCAACAAAGCAATAAAAACACCACCTGGCCTAGTCTACCAAAGGTTAGTCCCACTAAACTAGGCTAAAGGAAGGGAGATCCGCCTCAGGCGGTCGACCCCACAACCAAAAAACACACAACATTAAAAAACTCACCTAACCACTAAAGGATAGGATGAGTGCTACCTCCTGTCCCCAAAACAGTGTCTGCGGCGACTTATGGTCCAAGCGAATAGCAATGTTCGTATGTTGCTTTCACCTCCCGCAGGTAGTGCGAAGCGAACACAGAGTTGCTCCGCCAAAAGGTGGCACTCAAAATGTCACTGAGTGCCATATTTTTGTGTAAAGGCTACCGAGGTAGAAATAGCCCTCACTTCGTGGGCATTCACTTTAAAAGCCTCATATCACTATCACTGCACAAGGAATGAGCTTCTTTAATGGTGTCTCTAAGGAAGAACGCTAGAGCGTTCTTAGACATAGGAAGATCTGGCTTCTTGACAGAACACCACAAGTTACCAGAAGGTCCTCTACAGTCCTTCGTCTCTAAGTAGAATTTGAGAGCCCTGACAGGGCACAGGACTCTCTCTGGTTCTCGACCCACGATCTCCGTCACCTTAATCTCGAATGTCTTGGGCCAAGGGTTGGAAGGGTTTTCGTTCTTTGCCAAGAACGTCGGGCTCAAAGAACAAATGGCATTGTGGTTCTTAAACCCAATATGCTTGCTTATAGCCTGGATCTTGCTAACCCTCTTCGCCGTCGCCAGAGCAGTTAGGAAACCGTTTTTCTTTTTAGTCAGGTTTCTAAGCGAAGCTGTGTGAAGCAGTTCGAAATGGCTGGACATAAGGAACTTAAGAACTATGTCTAAGTTCCAAGATGGTACTTTCGGTTGAGGTACCTTCGTAGTCTCAAAAGACCTTAGGAGATCATGAAGGTCTCTGTTATTGGCCAAATCCAGCCCTCTATGCCGAAAGACTACCGACAGCACACTCAAGTAGCCCTTTATTGTCGGCACCACCAATTTTACTTCCTTCCTCAAGTAGAGGAGGAAGTCCGCTATCTGGCTCACAGAGGTTGATGTGGAGGAAATGCCCTTCTTTCTGCACCAACTTCTGAAAACAGCCTACTTGGATTGGTACACTGCAAGAGAGGAAGCTCTCCTTGCAGTGGCGATCGCTCTTGCCACAGGTCTTGAAAAAACCCTCGCTCTGGCCAACTTCTGGATAGTCTGAACGCAGTCAGACTCAGAGCGGGGAGGTTTTTGTGGTACCTCTCGAAGTGGGGCTGTTTGAGTAGATCTGTCCTTGGTGGCAGAGTCCTCGGAAAGTCCTCCACGGAAGGACATGACCTCTGTGAACCAGTCGGTCGCCGGCCAGAAGGGGGCAATTAGTGTCATCCTCGCTCCTTCTGAATCTGCGAATTTCCTCATTACTTCCCCTAGGATCTTGAACAGGGGAAAGGCATACAGTTCTAGTCCCGTCCAGTCCCAGAGAAGGGCGTCTACTGCCACTGCTCCTGGGTCTAGAACCGGTGAGCAATACAGTGGAAGTCTCTTTGTTCTCGAAGTTGCAAAGATGTCCACGAGAGGACGTCCCCACAACTTCCACAGCTTCTGGCATACGTCCTGGTGAAGGGTCCATTCTGTCGGCAGCAGTTGCCCTTGCCGACTGAGGAGGTCTGCACGGATGTTTTCTACTCTTGAGACGAACCTCGTCAGGATAGTAACGTCGTGTTCCCTCGCCCACAACAAGATCTCCTTTGCAAGGAAGAACAGTGGGTTCCTCCCTGTTTCTTGAGGTATGCCAGAGCTGTGGTGTTGTCCAAGTTGATCTGCACAATCTTGCGAGAGACTTCGTCTTGGAAAAAACTGAGCGCAAGATGAACTGCTGCCAGTTCCTTGAGGTTTATGTGCTAGGACACCTGTTCCCCTCTCCAGGTGCCTGACACTTCCTTCCCTCCTAGTGTCGCTCCCCACCCCGTGGTAGACGCGTCTGAGAACAACACTAGGTCGGGGCTCTGAAGCTTGAGGGAGACTCCCTCTGCAAGCTTCAACGGATCTCACCACCATCTTAGGTGTTCTCTCACCTCTTCTGAGATCTCCAAGATCGCCTCCAGGTCGTTCTCGTGCTTCCAGTTGTCCGAAAGAAAGAACTGAAGAGGTCTGAGGTGCAACCTCCCCAGGGAAGCAAACTTCTCCAGTGAGGAAATGGTCCCCAGCAGACTCATCCATTTCCTCACCAAGCATGATTCTTTCCCCAGAAAGGCCGACACTTTGCTTAGGCATTGTTGCTGTCGCCCCTGGGACAAAAAAGCCCGAAAAGCCACGGAGTCCATCTGAATCCCCAGATAGACGATGGACTGAGAAGGGGTCAGATGTGACTTTTCGAAGTTTACCAGAAGTCCCAGGGACTTCGTTAACGTCAAAGTCGAGTGAAAGTCCTCTAGACACCGGGCTATCGAGGAGGCTCGAATGAGCCAGTCGTCCAAGTAGAGAGAGATCCTGACTTTCGACAGATGAATCCATCTCGCAATGTTCTTCATCAAAAAGATGAAGACCATCGGTGCCGTGCTTAGTCCGAAACAGAGTGCTCTGAATTGAAAAACCTTCCCCTTCAGGACAAACCGCAGGTACTTTCTTGACTGGGGATGGATGGGGACGTGAAAATATGCGTCCTGGAGATCTAGACACACCATCCAATCCCCCGGTCTTAAAGCCCAAAGCACTGACTGAGGAGGCGTCTCCATCTTGAAACCTCTGCTTGATGACAAAGTGGTTTAGGTTGCTCACATCTAGGACCGGTCGCCACCATCCTCCTGACTGCTTCGGCACCAGGAACAGTCAATTGTAAAACCCCAGGGATTCCAGGTCAAAGACCTGTTCTACTGCTTCTTTTTCGATCATCTGATCGAGCATTGAAAAGAACTTGTTGTTTTTTCCCCCCGGTACGAGGGCGACATATCCCTGGGTGTCATAGACAGCGGGGGTGATTTCAGGAAAGGGATACGGTAACCCTTTTCCAAGATGTCCAGCGACCATGCGCCCGCACCTCTCTCTCTCCAGGCTTTCGCAAAAAGCTGAAGTCTGGCTCCTACCGGTGACTGAAGGACTTCTATTTCACTTCTTGCCCTTTGAAAGCGCAGGGGCTCTGCCTCTGGAAGTGCCTCTTCCTCGAGGGGCCGGTCTCAAGGAAGATCCACCTCGAAAGGGCTTCGATTTCTTAGCAATCGGAACTCCTGAAGTCGAAGGGCCTGCAGATCTTCGAGACGATTGAGCGAGGAGATCCTGTGTAGCTTTTTCCTGCAGACTAGTTGCAAGGTCTTTAACCATAGCCTGGGAGAAGAGATGATGCGAAAGAGAGGAGCGAAAAGCAACTTCTGCATTTTTGCGAAGGAGAAACTGACTTGGCAGTGAAGTTGCAAAACAGGGATCTCTTCTTTAAGAGTCCTGTGCAAAAATGCACCGCCAGCTCCTCCGAACCATCCCTGACGGCCTTGTCCATACACGACATGACGCTGGACAGCTCCCCCAGGCTAACCGATTCGGGACTCCGAGACTTGGTATCCAGAACTCCAAGACACCAATCTAAGAAGTTAAAAGACCTCTAACGTCCGAAAGAGGCCTTTAAGGTGATAATCGATCTCCGTCGTCGACCAGGTCACTTTGGATGATGAAAGGAGGGACCTCCTCGAAGCATCTACAAGACTTGCAAAGTCTCCTTGTGCAGAAGAGGGAAGTCTGATACCGACGTCCTCCCCTGTCTCATACCACATTCCTGCTTTTCCGCTAAGCCTAGAAGGCGGAAGAGCAAACGAGGTCTTGCCTTGAGCCTTCCTTCGTTCCATCCAGTCGTGGACTTTACGAAAAGCCCTCTTAGTAGAAAGGGACTTCTTCATTTTAACAAACCCCGAAACTTTGTTGATCTTAGAAGACGAAAGTTGAGAGGGGGGAGAGCGAGGAGCTGCAGGTTGGAAAGTGTCTCCGAACGCAGACTGAAGAAGGTGGGTCAAGACATGGTAGTCTGAAGAGACAGGAGCCAGAGGTTGTTCATCATCAGCTTCTTCTGAAGCCACGCTTATCTCACCTTCCGACACAGGTGAAGTAGGAGGAACTAGCAACGATACTAGACCCTCAGGTCCAAGTCTCAAATCGAAACGATGTTGCGAAGTCGAAGGCAAAGCCGAATCCTGAGCAGGTAAAGACGAAGACGGAACACGGTGCACCTCTTGAAGGCGTGTTTGAATCCTGAAGAGTGTCCTCAAACACGCGCGGGCGTCGACGAGCGTCCACCCGAGCGTCAACAGGCGCGCGCCTGGCGTCCACTGGCGCACTCTTGGCTTCTACTGGCGCGCGTTTGGCGTCCACTTGCAAGCGCCTGGCGTCTGGCCGAGCGTCAAGATCAGGTTGAGCTTTAACAGAAGCGTCCAAAAAAGCGTCACGCTCCTGACAGGTGTCAAGCTTAACCGAGCAAGACAACCCGCCTTATGTGAAGAGCGAGAAACGACGTCTTCGTACTCTAGAAAGCCGCTGGGGAGCCGCACGAACTCTAGAAGGCGATGATACAGGTGACAGAGACGAGTGAGGAGAAGGAGAGGGAGACTGTCTAGATCTCTTGACGGGCAGCCTGACATCCTTCCTCCTCCGACGTGGTTCCGTCTCTCTCTTGGAAATCACAGCAGCAAGTTGTTGCTGCAAAGAGCGAAGAATCTTCTCAGTAGGAGAAGACTCCCTCTCAGGAGAGGGGCTGATCCTGTGAGAAGGCGAGGGGCGAGGGGACGCATTCTTCCTTCTCACAGGAACCGCCACTGAGCGAACTCTGGAGCGACTGGGGCACTCAAAGGAGTCATCATCTGATGACGCCCTACTCCTCCTTCTGCGGCGGGATGGCCGCGAAGGCACTATCAGGCGAAGACCGCAGTTCAGCAGAAAAGCCAGGACGCGCTCACCAACGCTCCTTTTCAACGGGCGTGAATCCGAATGAGAACTCCACCCCTTACGCGGGGAGGAAGCCTCGGAAGACAAAAAGCACTCCTTGAGGAGGCGTGCACGCGCACGGCTCCTTGGCAGTCTGGGTAGCATCAACAGAAACTGCCGAAGGCACGTCAGATCGGTGGGGGTTCCCCGTAACCCTCCTTTGGCTTTCGACATACCCTCTCCCTGAAACCTGGGAGTCCGGCAGAGGTCCAGGCCTAGAGGCGAAATGGGGCCGATCTGACGCACCCTCCACAACACAAGGGGCACTGCTGCACTTTGCACTTTCGCCTTCCAAGGCGAGAACTTTCGATTCCAGATTGCGTATCGACTCTAGAATCAACACAAGGGCATTACCCTCCACCAAGACACTGTTTCAGGGCCCGAAGGCAGCACTACAGGGTTAGGAGAAGCAAAAACTAAAGGAGGGTTAGTAGGAGAAATATCCTGACGTTTACTCTCTGAAACGCTCCTGGAGGAAGACCGCCTCACCCTAATCCCGCTCCCAAACTTGCGAAGATAGGACTCATACGACTTCCACGCTGGAATCAGAAAGACATTCACACTCCTTGCAGCGATCATCATACAAACATACATGCCCTCTACAACTCTTACGTACTGTATGTGGGTCTACCGATGCTTTCGGTAGCCTCACCCTACATTCATCCTTACTGCAAAACCTGGCGCTAACCGAACTAGACCCAGAGATCTTAGTTATAAGGAAAATCAAGCCAAAATCCAATTAATTTCACAAGTAACGTGTGCCTAGCTACCGATCCAAAGTCAATATACCAAAAAACCAAACAGGATACTTAAGCAGCCAAAAGTTTCCAAAATTCCAGACGGAGGTGCTGAAAACAGATGTTTACAGCACCGGCGACAGAAAAAATCTGAATAGAAAATGGGAATGGTTCCTGATACCCGCCTCCCAGCGGCGGGAATGGGTACTAATCACCTGACTCCCACTAGTGTGTCGTAAGTTTTTTTAAATTCTGTCGGACTTTGGAAGAATACAGCTATATGTATATCTGACAGGTAAGTTGCATGAACAAAAGCTCAATTCAGGGTGGTTCTTCCAGCAAAACCAAAATCTGTTAGTACCTTAGTACAATCATATGCTTAAAATTTACTGAAAAGTGCCATAGAGCATTTGTAAAATATGCATGAACTGAACCTGCATAATATAAATACTTCACCTCTTTGGTTGTAACAGCAATGATTCCATCTTCAATGGGAGCAATCATTTTAGGCTGTGATCCTAGAGAAATAGATGTGCCATTGTACGTATGTTCAACAGGATCTACAAAAGAAGAAAACAGTTTAGTATTTCAAAATAAAACACGTCCACAGAACCAAAGTTTGATATCTAAGATGAATTCTTTGACCAATAAATCTTATCTAACTTATTTCTATTATTCCTTGAAATAAGAATTTTTTTTAGCATAAAATTTGCAAGATTCAAAATAGCAATTTTCAATTTGTAATAAAAACAAAAAAAATACAGTGTGTCTTACCTATTGCCTTTATAGTGTCATCAATTCCTGCTGTGTAGATGAGATTATCTTTAATAATGAGTCCACTGACATGATTACCGTGTCCCTTTCCAGCAATTCTTTCATTCTGGCCTAAAAATATAAACAAAATTGATTCTTTCATTGACATAAAATAAAGTTGAATTCAATATGTTTGTTGCACAAAATGCATTCGATGACTGACTTTCTCTGCACCCTTCCTCACCGCACATAGCAGTTTTTGCTTGCAACAACACTAGGCAGGCTGTAGCTGTAAATCGTGTCATTTTCTAGCAACAGGCTTAATACCCACAAAGTTTGCTAAGATGTTTTATTTCGTCTACAACCAAATTGTGGAACAGTTTGCCAAGTACATACACTGTAATTCATTGATCAAAAGTATTTTAAACAAAGAATCATTGCAACAAAAGAAAGGAGGGTGTTAGTAGTTCATGCATCTTTGTGCAACAGTAAATTAGATCAGTAGATTTAGTTACAAACTACAATGTTCTTCAAATAATGCAATAATTCATTGGTAAAATTCTTCAGGATAAAAGTCACCTGTATATTTTCCCTCTTGCAGAAGTATGAACCAACGGAACCATCTTTTGGTAATTGGGAATAAATTTTAAAAACATACCAAATTTGTAACTAATTTGTATTTTTCATACCAAATTTGTAACTATTTGTATTTTTCATAACTACAACCTGAGGTCTTAACATTAGGATTTACTAGCGCCAAGCTGGAAACCGGTAGAATTAAAATTACACTTGTGAGATCCAGGGACTATGGCATCTATACCAGTCACGGGGCATGTATACCCAGAATGCCCACGGCTACCTGTGACCCATCAGTTATATTTCTAACCCAGTTTAGACTGCTAGAGGGGTGGTTCGAGGTGGGCCTTTAACTGTTAAGACCTCAGGTTTGTTAGTTATGAAAAATACAAATTAGTTACAAATTTGGTATTTGTTCATACACGAAATAAACCTTCGGTCTTAACATTAGGATAGACTTACTATTGGAGGGAGGTAAGTCTCTACAACTGACTGGGAGTTTGCCACCTTATCCATTTCCGAATATATAGGGAAATTCTAAGAGAATGGACAATGAACCTAGGACCAAAGATATAAGCGGATCTATTGGTTTCCTCCCACTGGGTGTAGATACCATTCTACTGTTTACTCTTGTTCCTTGCGACTGGATCCACCTTCACCCCTCTTTTCCTTATTATCCAGAGGGGTGTGTTGCTACTGAAAAAGTATATCATCAGCTAAGATAGCTTCACAGTATGACTGACCATCTCACCTGCATCTAGTCCGTTCCAGCACATGACGGTACTCTCCTTCATATTGCCCGTAGTTAAAGGAGTAGGAAGAAAGTAGTAAAGAAAAAAGACCAGTCATCCCATTCATTCTACTTTCATACCTTCATCTTAGACTAGACGCAAACTGACCCGCCAGGGGCACTGGATGAACTATATCACTTGTTGGCCGCCACCACTGGACCCAAGGAAAAGGTGTCCAAGGATCTATGGGCACAAATCTTTCAAATAAAATGAGGTGAAAGTTGTTTGGCGCTTCCACACGCCAGCTTTCAGAATTTTATCCACAGACATGTTCTTTTTAAATGCCAGGGAAGCACTCACACCCCTGATGTCATGAGCTACTAGCTCCCTGGCTATCTGACCCTCTGTCTTCTGCAGTACTATAAGCATCTCTGATCGTCTCCCTTAGCCAAAATGATATTGTATTCTTGGACACTTCCTTCTTGTTCCGTCCTGTACTTACGAACAAGCTCTGGCACCCCCGGCCTGAGGTGCTTGTTCTCTTTAAGTACTCCCTTAGTGCCCTGACGGGGCACAGGAGCATCTCAGCTTTGTCGTTGTCTACAAAGTCTGCCAAGGAAGGTATGGTAAAGGAGTCGAATCTGCCGTCTACTATTGTTGGATTTTGGGTCTTTGCCACGAATTCTGGGACAAACTCACACACCATTGATCTCCAACCTCTCGAGTGCTTTATGAGATATGAGAGGCCATGTAGCTCCCCCACCCTTTGGTTGAAGCCAGGGCCAATAGAAGACTGTCTTCAGGGTCAGGCTCCTATCCGTGGACTGCCTTAGTGGTTCGTAGGGGGGTTTTGTCAGACTACTCAGTACCTTGGTCAGATCTGGGGCTTTTAGCTCCTTTGGTGGGCATGACTGTTCAAAGCTCCTCATCAGCATGGCCAACTCCCATGAAGACGATATGTCCACTCCTTTCATTCGTAAGACTGAGGCTAGAGCAGCCCTGTACCCCTTCACTGCAGATACAGACATATGTTTTTCTGTTCTGAGATATATCAGAAAGTCTGCTAACTGCTGAATAGTGGTACCGAGTGGAGACACGTTCCCTCTACGACACAACCTCACAGTATGCTGACCACTTTCCTTGTATACTGTCGCAGATGATTTTCTGATATTACCTGCCATCTGAGTTGCTGCTTTCTGCGAAAACCCTCGCTCTCGGAGGAGATACTTGACAGTCTCCACCCGTGAAGCGATAGGGACTTCACCGACTGGTGGTACCTCTCCACGTGAGGCTAACACAGAAGGTTGCTCCATGGAGGTAACTCTCTTGGCACATCTACTAGGAGTTCCAGTAGGTCTGGAAACCACTCTGCTTTCGGCCATAACGGGGCTACCAGGGTCATCTTGAGGTTCTGAGACCGCATTACCCTGTTCAGAACCTGACGGATTAGACAAAATGGAGGAAATGCGTACACGTCCAGATTGTCCCAGGGGTGTTGTAGCGCATCTTCTGCTACTGCCTCTGCGTCCGGGACTACTGAACAATACACTTCCAACTTTTTGTTGTACCTGTTGCGAATAGGTCTATGATCGGTCCTTCCCACAACATGAGCATCCTGTCCACTACCTGTTGGTGTAGGGACCACTCCGTTCCCAGAATCTGATCCCTGCGGCTCAACTTGTCGGCCACTATGTTTCTTTTTCCCGGAATATACCTGGCCTTGATGTCTACCAGGTTCTCTATAGCCCACTGGTGAAGTTGAACTGTCATCACATGTAACTGCCGAGAAACTAGGCCTCCTTGCTTGTTTATATAAGCTACTACTGTGGTGTTGTCTGACATCAATACCACTGAGTGTCCCTTTACTCTCTCCCTGAATTCTTGTTAGAGCCAGGAAAGCTGCTTTCAACTCCAGCACGTTTATATGGAGTTCTCTGTCCTTGCAACTCCATTTTGCTGACACCATCAACTCCTCCATATGGGCTCCCCAGCCTTCTAGTGACGCATCCGAGAACAGCAAGAGGTCTGGGGAGGATTGTTGAAGGGGGACACCCACTGTCAGATTGTCGTCGTCCACCCACCACAGCAAGTCTTTCCTCACTTCTGCCGACAAGGGAATTTGCTCGTACTGGTGATTCTACTGTTGGTGACCAAAACTCCTTCATCCTCCATTGTAGGAGACCGAAGGTGTGGCCTTCCTTGTGGTACTAGCTTCTCCAGGGAGGTTAGGATTCCCAGCACCACCTGCCACTGTCTTGCTGGCTGTGTCTGCTTTCCGAGAAAGGCATTCACCACTTGTTTGCATTTCTCTACTCTTTGGTCTGTCGGGAATACTTTGGCTTGTGTTGGGTGGTCTATCACCATTCCCAGATATTCCGAAAACGTTTGACTTGGATCCAGCTGCGACTTCTGCTGATTCACCACAATACCTAGGCTGTGACAAAGCTGCAGGAGGGCCGCCCTGTCCTTGAGTAATTTCTCCCTGGACTTTGCTATCACCAGCCAATCGTCCAGATATCTTATTAGCCTGATCCCCTGAGCATGCGCCCACGCCGACACGAGGGTGAACACTCTTGTAAAAACTTGAGGAGACGTTGGCAATCCGAAGCACAGGACCTTGAATTCGAAAGCTTTCCCTGCGAGACTGAAGCGGAGAAATTTCCTTGAAGACTGATGGACTGGTATCTGAAAGTATGCGTCCTTAAATCGACTGTCAGCATAAAGTCTCCCATTCTGACTGCTTGTAGAACTGTTTTCGGAGTTTCCATCTTGAAACTGGTTTTCCTTATAAACAGATTCAGCGTTGACAGGTCTATTACTGTCCTCCACTCCCCGTTGGCTTTGGGTACCAGGAAAATCCTGCTGTAGAAGCCTTTTGTCGGACTGCATACTTGTTGCACAGCTCCTTTTCCATCATCTTCTTCACTTCGTCCTGCAGAATAGTGGCCTTCTGATTTGTGGGCATAAGTGACGTGGGGTAATGGTTGATCTGTCAGGGGCGGGGTTACCCTCGAACGGAATCAAATACCCGATCCTGAGAACATCCACCACCCACTGCTCTGCCCCTAGTTCCTGCCACACCTTCCAGTGATTTGCCAGGCAACCGCCCACTGGGTGTGGCCGAGTGATGGGAGGCGCCCATCCTATCTTCTTGAGCCTCTCCCTCTTCCCCTATTGCCCCTTCCTCTGTTGTTTCTATTGTGAAAGGGCCGATGAGTTATCCTCTTTGGGGAAGAGGGTCTTGTGACTCTATTAGGGATGCTATGTCTCACTGTCTTCTTTCGAGACATCTGCTGTTGTCTTCCCTCCAAAGGAGTAGTTTGGTTGTTAGACGTTTTCCTAACTGCCTGTTGCACCAACCTATCGTTAGTGTCCATCCTTCTTTTATCTATCGCCTCTTCCAGTATGACCTCTGGCAACAGTAGTTGCGATTCCAAGATATCCCCATTCCTCATTGCTAACAGGGAATCCAAATCCACATTGCGGCTTAGTCTAGCCAATGCTGCATCTCTCCTCATTAGCAGGATATTTGCCCAAACATTGGCACTTACGTTTGTCAGGTACGCAATCGCCTTGGACCCTGACTGTAGTAATCTAATGAACAATGGTTCATCCACTACTTTCCTTGTTGCTTCCGAGGATGCAATTTTCGCCACTGCTGTTGACCAAAGGTCTAACCAGGACGCAGCCTGAAAGACAGAAGAAGCTGTTGCTTCTAACGTAGCAGCCTCTTGGTACGTCATCGAAGGCACTCCATTTTAACCTGATCCAAGGTTAATCCAGGCCTTAACCTTACAACATTAGGGTTCATTTGTCTAGACAGCAAAGGGACCTTCGGTGTCGTATAATATTTCCTTTGTTTTATCATTGGAGGGGGAATAAATTTAAATGATCTATTAGATCTTAAGGAATTATCCCTCCCTGCAATCTTTGCGTTTACGTGTTGCAAGACCGATTCCGCATGACTCGAACAAGGCAATTCATACGACACCTTGGTATCCTCTTTAGTCCAAACGCCATGTCAATTCCAGGAGGAAGCATACTGGCCGGTGTTTCTGTCTTCTCCGAAAGGCTATTGAATTGACGAATCAAATCAATAACCTCTGCATACGAGGCCAGAAACTCTTGGTTTTCTCCTTCCTCCGGCTCTAGTGTACCACTCTCCGTCACGAGGGATGTTGTCTCGCCTCTATCTTCTGACAGACGGCCCGGAATTCCACGGCCACCTGCCCCTACGGCCGCGGTCTCTTTGATCTTTGCTGGCCGCTGTTGGCTCGATCCCAGATAGTCAGCAGGGGAACGAGAACGTCTCACTCTTTCTCTGCTCACGGATCTAGAGCGAGAATCTCGTCTAGATCTCCACGATGAAGGCTCCCTTAAGACAGAGGTAAGTTCGTCTCTATTAGCATTGGCATCGTTTTCGAGCGTCGGCGAGCCCGGCCTCGGCCTTCTATCCAGACGGACACTGCCTTCCACGAACGTATCCGCCGAGGTTGCCAACTCTCTATTTTTCGTACTTTTAATAGGAGCCTTATCGTCCTTCGTACGTATTTTGAACGGCCTTACGGGCGAAACTGGGACCTGCATTCCATCCTCTGCTGCACCTTTCGCCGCCAACGTCGATTTTACCAGAGGTATCGCAGTTTTTGCGATCCGAACTGGCAACTCCGCCTCGGCCGCTAGCTCGCCGGCCGTCACCTCTCTCGCTTGTTCGGACTCTTGCGAACGGCTTCGTCTGCCAACCTTGTGCTTAATAGCCACTGATTTTCCGACCTTCTTGCTGACTTGGAAATGACAGTCTTGGTCCGAAGAAGAGGAAGAATTGATTCTTCTCCTCTTGGCCCGAGGATCCGCCAGGAACTCCCGAATCCTCCTCCAACGAATTCTGACCTGGCGCTCGCCGTGACGTTATCGGACTTAGCGATGACGCCGAACTAGAGGAAGAAGACGAAGAAGGCGAATCACACTTTTTCTTTTTGTCTCTCTTATTCATTCTCTCCTCTATATCCTGTAATTTCTGCATTACAGTTTGCATTGACGGGTGAGAAGGCGTATTAGCGTCTGGGTTCAGTCGCGAAAAAGGCCGAGATCGGTCTGTGACGTCATCACGCCTGCCATCTCAGAGTGTGACGTATGTTGTGACGTCCTCCCTCTCGTAGGGAGAGACTGAGAGGTTTCTGCTGGCAACCGCACGTTTGCTGCCAAACTACCTCCAACGTTCTGCATCGCTGTAAATACTGAGTGGGATGGTGAAGCCGCGGCATTAATTCCCATAAATTGCAAGCCCGGGGGATGAGGAACATTCAGCGCTGCCGGACCCTGCTGGAACCGTGACGTCATATAATGCGCAAGCAGACCATCCAAGGTTGGTACGCCTGGTAGGCCTAGCGCTGACCACGTACCATCTAACCTATGCGCTTGAGTAGCAGGAGCCTGGAACAAAGATGGCGGATCTCCCCCTCTGCTTGCTGGGAACAAAGGAGAGTGCAAATTATTCATAAAATTACCCAAGGCCCCTCCTGACGTTTCCGATACAGAACCGCTAGGAGAAACCGAAGGGGTATGAGACAATTCAAAAGCAGGTGGAGAAACATATGGAGCAGCCTGGTTTATTACCGATACAAAAGAAGCCGGTAAGGTTTGGTCAACCAAAGATGGCGTCACCCCCTTCCTTTTGTATTGGCTTTTCCCATAGAACTTCTTCCACTGTTCCACCGACCAACCGCGACAAACAGAACACGGATTAGTAACCGTACATACGTTTTCCCTGCATCTACTACACGTTGGATGAGGATCCGTCGACACCGAAGTTAGGAACCTAGAACATGGAAAGCCACTGACTCCTGGGCATTTCCTTTGTCTCCTCTTCGAAGCGGTAGACGATCCCGATGTTGAGGCAAAATTCTCCATCATACCACGTATACACTCTTACCACACACTGATCACACTTGGAGAAAGAAAAGGAATGAAAAAATAAAAAATGAAATGGATAAAGAATGGGCAAACTGAAAAACCGGCTTTAAATGAGATAGACAGTAACACGTCTTATCTTAAAGGCGGTAGAAAATAACTGATGGGTCACAGGCAGCCGTGGGCATTCTGGGTATACATGCCCGGTGACCTGGTATAGATGCCATTAGTCCCTGGATCTCACAAGTGTAATTTTAATTCTACGGTTTCCAGCTTGGCGCTAGTAAATCCTAATGTTAAGACCGAAGGTTTGTTTCGTGTATTGAACAATTAAAAAATTAGCAACTGGCCACATGCATGATCAATTATATCCTCACATCCCTGTAGGAAAATTCAATTTAATTTCCTTTACTTTATTGGCAATGAAAAGTTACAAGAGACAAAAGCTCCATTACCTGTCTTGACATCCCAAGATGTAACAGCTCCATCAACACCTGTGGTATATAGGGTACTGAGGTCTGCTGACAGTGCCACTCTTGTGATTGGCTTACTGTGGCCCTGAATACCAAAAAAAAATTATATATATATATAATATTTATATATATTATATAGATATATATATTATAGATATATAATAATATATATATATATATATATTAGATATATATATATATATATATATATATATATATATATATAATATATAGTATATAGTATATATATATATAATAAATATATATATATAGATATATAGATATAATAATATATATATAAGTACAAGCATACATTAAATCAAGGAACATACAGTAGAAACCCGGTTCACGACCGTATTAGAACTCGACATAATCGGATTTCGCCACTAAATTTCCAATAAACTTTGTATCTGTTTTCAACCAAAAAACCAGTTTCCGACCCACGACCATATGATGTTTGTAAACAAAACTGTTTCCGCCAGCCGCCGCTAGTTGGCGTCATCCAGTGCTACCAAATGTAGCATAATTTCATGTTTTTTTTAGCATAATTTGACCCAAGAATTGGAGCTTAGCATAATTTCTTTCACACTTAGGGTTCTAGTACAATTTTAGAATGTATTTTCACTAAAATTTTAAATAAAATGCAGAAAATTCCTCAATTTCATACACAGCTATAGTGAATGTATCTTCAAGTGAAATTGCCTCAAAGCAGCACTAACAAATGAGTTAATTGCTAAGTTTGAACCCAACTAAGGAATGTTAAATTTTGTGAATATAAATAAATACCCACAGTGGCATGACAAACGATCAGTAAAGTGTTAATGTTTTTTCTTCATGAGTAAAGAATTACTTTTTTCCCTTTTTTAATTTTTAAAGTTTTATTTTTTTCAGTAGTTATCAAAATTTTAATTATGTCTGAAGTGATTTTCACACAATTTTCAAGTATTTATTCATTGTGTATGTGATCTGTTAAAGAAAAATAGTGTTTCAGTGGCATGATAATGATCAAGTAATAAGTACGTATGTTTTTCTTCTTGAGTAGAGACTGGTTTGTTTGTTTACCTTTTTTTTTAGTTTTAATTTTTCAGTAAATAGCAGTAAATAACAAAATTTTATATTTGAAGTAATTTTCACACATTTTCAAGTATTTATTAATTGTTTATGTGACCTGTTAAAGAAAAATGGTTCTGAGTGCATGATAATGATGCAGTAATAAGTAAAATTTGTTGTTTTTCTTCACATTTGTATGTGTGATCTTCACGCATTTGTCATATAGTATAATAGTGATTGCATATCAAATAGTGTACTAGTGATTGCGTATGTGATCTAATAAAGAAAAATGGTGTTTTATTACGAGTTTCCTAACATGTAAAGATCATCAAATTATTAGTTATAATATTGTCTGTTCGTCACTTTGTATCATTTCACCTAATATATAAATGTTTTAAATTTCCATTACATCGTTGTTTTAGCTCAAATGTATTAGAGAAATGAGATAATGATAGATTAATAGCATAATTCTGGCACAAAATTGCACCATATTTGGCATAAATTCTTGCTTGGACCGACTAGCATAATTTAGCAAAACGGTTGGTAACACTGGTGACGACACTCAGCATTGTTTAAAGTCCGCAACTAATGTTTACAAACATTCAAACATGTGTCGTGTCTTGTACACCTTGCGTGCATTTTGTTTGCTTTTTCGGTGGTATCAACTCTATACGCAGCTACCTTTTGATTCATGGGTCCCAACATTACTACTGGCTATCTATTAAAACCTTTTGCTATTGTTAATCTCTGAAATAATGGAAAAGTGTTTACATGGCATCTCGCGTTTTCCTTCTTCAAAATGTTTATATCATTTCCAACTCCAAAATAAACCTTAAGTTTCGTCTATCCTCTCCTCTGCATGAAAGTGATGAGCGAAAAAAGATTTAATCAAGCACCCTTGCTTGATTTTTTTTCAAGCGTAGACATATTCTAAAACCATGCTCACACTTGAGGCGCGTGTTTCAGTAGCAAATGCAATACGTATTTAAGTGTTAGGTTTGGAGTGAAGGCAATGTTACGTACGTAGGTTACATGTGCGGTTCGGAAGCGAATGCAATCTTTAAGCTTTGTTAAGCTTGCCGGTAAAGAAGTTAGTCATAGCTTACATCAGAGAAGCCACTATGCCATATTAAGTGAGTAGTAATTAAGAATTAAGAAGAATTTTTTATGTTGTACTGTAATACGTCAGTGTTTACGTGTAACCAGTTACATACGTAACATGTTCGGTTCGGTAGCAACGCAATCTAAGCTTTTTAAGCGTGCTGGTAAAGAAGAGTTAGCCTTAGGTTAACTCAGAATCTGCTACGGTATACATTAATTATAGAAATTAAGTAGATTCTTTTATGTTTACTGTAAAAATACGTCATTGTTTACGTGTGAGATTTGGTAGTGAAACCACTGTCACATACGTAACTTGTGCCGTTCGGTAGCGAACGCAATCTTAATCTTTGTTAAGCTTGCTGGTAAAGAGGAGGTTAGCCTTAGCTTAATCAGAGAAGCCGCTATGGTATAGAATAATTATAGAAATTAAGACGATTCTTTTATGTCTACTGTAAAAAGACGTCAATGTTTACGTATGAGGTCTGGTAGTAACACAGTTTACATATGCAACGCGTGCGCGGTAACGAACGCAATCTGTATGCTTCGTTTATAAGCGTCCTCGGAAAAAAAAAAAAAACAAAAAAAAAAAAAAAAAAAAAAAAAAAAAAGAGAGGTAGCTTGATATTAAACTCAAGAGATGCTGGTACGTAATGGTATAGTAATTAAAGACATTAAGAAGATTCTTTTACTTATAAGTACGTATATATGTACCATGCAGTACCATAATAATTGTCAAAGTCTAATAAGCTTGAAACCAGCCCTGATATTGGACAATTTGCCGTAAAAGACACACCTTTTTTATAAGGACATTTATGAAACAAAATCGTTAGTATCAATAACATTACATTTACTGAAAGATAATTTTCAATCAAATTTGTATACAGTATTGCAGTCGACTCCGTAAAAGATTTACCATAAATTAATATCGAATGTAAACGTTTCTAGGCTTATAGCGAGATATGGTTTGTTTACTACCATAGTTCCGATATAAACCACCAGGGCTGCGCTATGCTTAAATGCCGACTTACTGTAGCAAATTTTGGCAAGTTTTTGATAAATATAAATTGGGTTTAATTTTAATAATTTATTAATTTACTGTAATAATTAGACTTGCTTTTCAATGTTTTTATTATGTTAGCAACACGTTTTATGCCTACCCACTACACTACGTTCTACTTACTATTTACCTAGGTAGCCTATGGCGCTTGGTCAACAATCGGTTGGACGCAGGCTAGTTTTCTTTTATACAGTATATTATACATTTAAAATTATAAATACATGTTTAACATGATATTTATTTAACTTTTAACTTATTTAGTTGTAATTTACATGTAATGTATTGTATAAAAAAGGCAAGGTTAGGGTAATAACTGATGGTCAAGAACGGATTAATCCATTTTCAGTTATTTCTTATGGGAAAACTTGATTCAGTTCTCGAAATAATCGAATTTCGACGCTCCTTCTGGAACGAATTATCGTCGAGAACCGAGGCTCTACTGTACATTTATTTTGACAAAAATAAAAAATCTTTTCAAGTAAACTTTTAAATCCACATCATGTAAATTTTTAATGTAATACATTATTCAACTACTACTTATGCTGATGTACTTAACCAATATCTCCAAGAATAAAGCAAATGATATAAATACTTGAAAAATTTAAACCATTATCTCATACGGAAGCTTTCATGGGTTGATATGTGTGTTAATACAATAATTTGCTACAGTGAGTGAATTCCAGATTTTGATGAATAAAAAACCTTATAAACTTCCATGATTCAAGTTTACAAGTTAATTCCATAACACAATAAGTGAAAAACCATCAAGAAACAGGTAAGTAAGTTAATTTAGATCAAAGTTCACTGCCATCTTACCTTTAAGACTTTCTTGGTTTGCTGGATCTGAAGGATCCAGGTAGGTAATAAATCCAGAAAGCCCAACCGAGATAAGATGCTCTCCAGACCAGATACAAGAAACCTGTTGATCTTCTACGTCTGAGCCCATCTGGAATTCTGTCCGGCCTTCCTGATTCAATGTCCCATATCTTGCATGATTTGTCACCACTGGCAGACAACAGTTTTTTACTATCTGGACTCCAAGAAACCTGTTTAAAAATTGATAAATTAAAATACACATTCAGTATGTTGCTGTACTTGCAAAAATGTATCAGCCAAGTTATTACTTAATGCAAGTGATCAACAGCTGTCAAAAATCTAGAATTTTAGGCTGAGTAAAGGTTACTTTAGTAATGACACCATATATGCATAAATATTAAAGTTGCAGGTCAACTTAAATCTTATGCCATTTTGAATGTTAAGAACAAGTTATGTTTATGTACAACTATAGATCGTGGATATTTTACTTACACTAGTTTTTAAAATTCAGAGATATATATTCAAATAATCAATGAAGACATCAAATGATAACCTTCTTACAGAGTGGAAAAGAAAAAAAAGTCAACATGTACTTACAAGCGTAATTCCCCCACCCTTGTGAGCTGGACTTCCCAATTCTTTCTTCATTTCTCCTTCTTTTCCATCATAAATGAAGATCTTGCCATCAAAACCTCCTGTAGCAAAGTACTCTCCATCTGGAGAATACCTACTGTCTGCACAAACTTTGTATGATCCTACATTAAAAGAAAGGAAAACACAACCAAAATTAATTACAATCTTGAAAACCTGAATTACCAACTTCTTGGAAGGACACCATATACATATTATTTCTCCTACCTTGAAATACAAGTTCTAGTACACAGTTTACTAAACTACAGGACAGCATAACAAGAATACAATCAACATCCAGACAACCTAAAATCAATATTCTGCTTATCGGAATTGCTCTGGCTTCACAAAATTAGTGTGGATAACATACTTAAAATATGAACAAAACTTTACAGACTTACATTCCTTGTGCATTTAAATGTGAAAGGAGGGCCTTCAAAAAAGGCACTTTTGTTATCTTCCGATCCAGTGACAATTCTGAAAGGTCTTGTTGGTTTCCAAGAGACAGAATTTATGGCTTTTTGATGTCCTGATAAATCTCCTTTAACAGAGGCTCCGGTGTCCATCATGAAGACATGGGCATATCTGAAACAAAAAGGACACTATAACTGCTGACTATACAAACTCTAATATTTATCATGGAATGTAAACAGATTGCTACTCAACTTTTACAATGATCATCAGTTATCAACTAAGACGCTGCCCTTCAGTATAAATTTTAACTATTGTTCTTTCTTTGAAACTACTTAAGATTAAATGCCCAAAACAAATATATTTTAAGAATGAAAAACACAGTAAACTGTGTGAAATCAGTTTGGCGTGGAGATGTACTGTACGTACTTACATATTATATTTAAGTGAAATATATCAGAAATATTATGGTACCTTTCATGCAATAAAAATTATTAGAAAGAATCCCATAGTACTTACTTGCCTCTGCCTTCACCAGCAACACAAATTCTTTGCGAGTCATGTGACCAACATAAATCTCGAATAGCTCCGCCAAGTGGCTGATATTCTGCTTTTAGAAGATGCTCTGGATTGACTGTATCCCAAATGCGGACTTTGCCATGTTGATCTGTATGGCACAAGTTTGTCAGAATTAATTACAACTGTACAACAATAAAAGTTAATAAAATAAATACACAGGAAAATTTATCCACCATCTTAATAATAATTTGAAGTAACTAGAATGGCAATAATGGAAAACCAGGATCAGACGTAAACTTCTCACTCAATATCAATTTACTGGAGTACAGTATCATGCAAAGTTCAGTCAAAAGTAATTAAGAACTAATACATACTTTGATAATATAAAATGTTAAATAATAGTATGCAGTATATGCACCATACATAACTCAATTTTAATTTTTTCAATTGTGTCTAGCCCTAAACCATTATCTGAAACTCTGTAAGTCAAAAAGGTCTGAAACAGGATACGTATTCTAAGTAAAAATAACAGATTTGAATATGCAAGTACTATCTAGTATTTTGTAACCGTTTAATAGCTTTCATCCATCCACACAAGCAATGTGATGGGTGCAGTACTTGGGAAGAAAGCAAAGCATGCACTTAATATCATATCATACCACAAGACCTGGTCTGATAGAGTCAGAAAAGATGTCATGTGGATATTGTGGGATGAGGCCGGGTAACTGGAATATTATTTCATCAAATGTAATTGTCCAAGATATCCAGAATTGCAAAGCTTACTAGAAGTAAGGCATTTTATGTCCAGCCTGTACTTGGGCTAAATATTATGCTTGAGGGGAAGACTAAGATCTTGAGCATTCTTTTTACCTTGACTACAAAATGGGCAGTTATCTTTCACTATTTAACAAGTTCTTGTGGCTAGAGATACGTTTGCACTGAATGAGTAACGGTTTCATTATGAACTAAGGAAAGTATCCATGTGGATGATGCAGGAATGCCAGGAAAGCATACTCAATATGTACTGAAATATCGAAGATAAACACAGATGGGGTCATAAAATTTTCACAAATGCAAATCATACACGACACAAGAGATTTCCAAAGAAGGGGGAGAAGGATCAATATGACGCAGCAAAGTGATAGGCCTCACTGTCAAAAACACACACTTGTAACTGAAAGGATTAGTATATGGGAACTGCTGGCACTTACACAGTCAAGAGAATTTTACAATACTAACTTACCACCAGAACATATGTAGAAACCAGAAGGGGAGTACTGAGCAACGTTTACTTGTACAGAATGCTCGGTATATACATCTGCAACTGCTGGATTCTACAAAAGAAAAGTACATACTTCCTTATTTCCTAAAGAGCATTAGAAGATACTGCAGGCTACTTGAATACACCCATCATTAATTTATGCTGTTATTACTGACCAATCCAGTGCATTGTAAGCACAATATGGCTAAAGACTGTACACATGAGAACTGAAGTAAAAATCCAGTAATGAAGTATTCAATACAAATTATGAGGACATACACACCAGTTTCACAACACAAACTATCCTTTTGGAACTAGAAAAAACTTAAGATGAAATAATATATCACTGGAAAAATTGAAGCTTATAGTTATTTTTTGATACATGTCATCTTATACATCTTTAGCATAAAAAAATTTAAGTAAAAAACCAGCTTTTACCACAGGCTTATCTATCAAATATAATCTACACTGCAAAAATTTTAACAACTGTCAAAACAATTTATCACAAGACTTACTCTGAAAACTGTAAACTTCACAATATTTCTGGACATACAAAAAGTCAACAATGTCACCAACTAGTATAAGCATTACAAAGAAAATATTTTTAAAGGACTTCACTGAAAGCTACTGAAGATTATCCTCAACTCTGAAACGGATTAAGGCTCTTACAGCGATATCTCGAATGATGACCGAGTTGTTATTTGCATAAAGTAGCTTCTTCCCCTTTGGATCCACATTGAGAACTATGGGCTGACCTCGCTGAGTGCGGGGCAAACATGCCCAAATGGAAACTGTAAGAGAAAAGACCACTTAAAATGGGATATACACCTGTACTGTACTAGAGGTTTTTGGGAACATATACCTGGATGGGGCTTATATACAAATATTCAAAGGAAACACTGCAGTCTATAGTAGTACAAATCATGAAGTTAGAATAAAAGAAAAGGAAAAAGATTCTTAAATGCAAACATTTACGCAAATCTTTGGCACGGATCTTTTAGTCCTTCATCACTAAATACGTATTTATTTCATCCATTAATACTGGTCTACAAATGACAAATATCTGTGAATATTTCATTTATAATAAAGCCTTTTGCAACAGCTTTTTTCTTTAAGGGGTTAAGATTTAAAATGAGTTCTCTCCACTCTCCGTTGTCCTATAAATTTTCTACCCGACTTCCACTACATATAGCTTTTATCTACTACATCCCTTTGGCACCGATAAGCAGCAAACAGGGAATCGGTGTTACTTGACAAACACCAGCAATTGCCACAAATTCTTCTGATACACCTGTCGTTCTCTCAAAATTCTACTTTAAACCATTTTCACATTTTGGACTTGAAAATACCATCTTTCAGTTTTAATGTGTGCTTGATATTTCTGATGTCTGTTCCAAAGCAAATTATGTAACCAACCAAACCTAACCTCGGGCACCTGTCCGTTACCACCCCGGTGCATGATATTGTTTGTCCTGAAACAAAAAGTTTCTATGAGTTTACTTTAATCTGAACAATAACTATCAAAGGAGTTAAGGTTCTTGTACAGGTATTTCACTCATTTTGTGTTTTTTTCCAAAAAACCAACTTCCCAGCTGTAGTCTCCCAACTAGCAGGGTATAAGGATAGAGTCCACATCTCTAGTAGTATTGATATGTTTACGAAACAAATGACAAACAGGTTCAAAAACATTAAAGCCTAAAAAAAATACCAAATTTGTAACTAATTTGTATTTTCATAACTAACAAACCTTCGGTCTTAACATTAGGATTTACTAGCGCCAAGCTGGAAACCGGTAGAATTAAAAATTACACTTGTGAGATCCAGGGACGTAATGGCATCTATACCAGGTCACGGCCGGATGTATACCCAGAATGCCCACGGCTACCTGTGACCCATCAGTTATTTCCTACCGCCTTTAAGATAACACGTGTTACTGTCTAATCTCATTTAAAGCCGGTTTTCAGTTTGCCCGTTCTATATAAGCATTCCGCATCATGCATCACCGCGAATACGAAAGCCACCAGTAATTGGGGCGTCATATGTATTTTACAGTGTTTAGTACAACCCCCTGGGGGTTAATTATAGTCGTCCAAATAAATACTACTTAAAATTCTTGTTCAGGAGGTAAAACAGCATAGATAAACCGCAACTGCCATAGTCTAGGCTGCCGCGGAATAGTAATATAGATCTACCATACTTTTTAGTCCAAGCGGTAATAATAGTTTTATGTACAATAATACCCACCAAGGAATGAGAAAGAAAATCCTATTTTGTATTTCATTTGTAACTGTCGAATATACTTTTGTATCCACTGCCATCTTTTGCACAATGCATTGCACCATGAGTCACCATCACCACTTATTATTCTTCTATGCTTTGTCCGTTACATAGCGTTACTGGTAGCCTACGACTGATTACTGTGGCAGCTTACATAATGGATTAAGACTCAGCTATGGACATGACCCTTCCACTCTTGCATATACTATATTTCCATAATTCATGAACTTTTCAGCACACTACCTGATGCTTATTACCACCATTATGAAACACACTTCCATGAGTTTTTTTCGTGATCAGAAACATGAATTTCATCCCAGGGGTCGGTTCTAGTTGAAAGCAAAGGTTTAGCCTGCCCTAAACTACAGCAAGTGTTTGGTAATTCTATAGAAGAACACTGTTTGGAGATATTGCTTATTAATATCTTCATACAGAAAAGGTTGCATATAATGCAGTACAGGCAAGATAATTTGACAGATTTGCCAAGATACTCTAGCTTTTTTCTATATATTTCTACAATCACTCTCAAGGGGCCAATTAAACAAAGTGCCCAGCAGTGCTTTTCTGTAGAATACCCAGGTGTTTCAAACACGAATAGTATAGGTAGGTAGCTGTCATTAATTGACAGCA
>NC_061103.1:43093374-43163094 GCF_015104395.2 Macrobrachium nipponense
TGCTGTCAATTAATGACAGCTACCTACCTGTATTCAGTGTTTGAACACCTGGGTATTCTACAGAAAAGCACTGCTGGGCACTTTGTTTAATTGGCCCCTTGAGAGTGATTGTAGAAATATATAGAAAAAAGCTAGAGTATCTTGGCAAATCTGTCAAATTATCTTGCCTGTACTGCATTATATGCAACCTTTTCTGTATGAAGATATTAATAAGCAATATCTCCAAACAGTGTTCTTCTATAGAATTACCAAACACTTGCTGTAGTTTAGGGCAGGCTAAACCTTTGCTTTCAACTAGAACCGACCCCAGGATGAAATTCCGTTTCTTTTGATCACGAAAAAAAACTCATGGAAGTGTGTTTCATAATGGTGGTAATAAGCATCAGGTAGTGTGCTGAAAAGTTCATGAATTATGGAAATATAGTAGTATACCTAATGCAAGAGTGGAAGGGTCATGTCCATAGCTGAGTCTTAATCCATTATGTAAGCTGCCACAGTAATCAGTCGTAGGCTACCAGTAACGCTATGTAACGGACAAAGCATAGAAGAATAATAAGTGGTGATGGTGACTCATGGTGCAATGCATTGTGCAAAGATGGCAGTGGATACAAAAGTATATTCGACAGTTACAAATGAAATACAAAATAGGATTTTCTTTCTCATTCCTTGGTGGGTATTATTGTACATAAAACTATTATTACCGCTTGGACTAAAAAGTATGGTAGATCTATATTACTATTCCGCGGCAGCCTAGACTATGGCAGTTGCGGTTTATCTATGCTGTTTTACCTCCTGAACAAGAATTTTAAGTAGTATTTATTTGGACGACTATAATTAACCCCCAGGGGGTTGTACTAAACACTGTAAAATACACATGACGATCCAATTCCTGGTGGCTTTCGTATTCGCGGTGATGCATGATGCGGAATGCTTATATAGAAATACCAAAAATATAATTTTTTTAGGCTTTAATGTTTTTTGAACCTGTTTGTCATTTGTTTCGTAAACATATCAATACTACTAGAGATAGTAGACTCCATCCTTATACCCTGCTAGTTGGGAGACTACAGCCGGGAAGTTGGTTTTTTGGGTGGAAAAAAAACACAAAATGAGTGAAATACCTGTACAAAAACCTTAACTCCTTTGATAGTTATTGTTCAGATTAAAGTAAACTCATGGAACTTTTTCAGACAAATATCATGCACCGGGGTAAGGACAGGTGCCCGAGGTTAGGTTTGGTTGGTTACATAATTTGCTTTGGAAACAGACATCAGAAATATCAAGCACACATTAAAACTGAAAGATGGTATTTTCAAGTCCCAAATGTGAAAATGGTTTAAAGTAGAATTTTGAGAGAACGACAGGTGTATCAGAAGAATTTGTGGCAATTGCTGGTGTTTGTCAAGTACACCGATTCCCTGTTTGCTGCATATCGGTGCCAAAGGAATGTAGTAGATAAAAACTATATGTAGTGGAATTCGGGTAGAAAATTTATAGGACAACGGAGAGTGGAGAGAACTCATTTTAAATCATAACCCCTTAAAGAAAAAAGCTGTTGCAAAAGGCTTTGTTATAATGAAATATTCACAGATATTTGTCATTTGTAGACCAGTATTAATGGATGAAATAAATACGTATTTAGTGATGAAGGACTAAAAGATCCGTGCCAAAGATTTGCGTAAATGTTTGCATTTAAGAATCTTTTTCCTTTTCTTTTATTCTAACTTCATGATTTGTACTACTATAGACTGCAGTGTTTCCTTTGAATATTTGTATATAAGCCCCATCCAGGTATATGTTCCCAAAAACCTCTAGTACAGTACAGGTGTATATCCCATTTTAAGTGGTCTTTTCTCTTACAGTTTCCATTTGGGCATGTTTGCCCCGCACTCAGCGAGGTCAGCCCATAGTTCTCAATGTGGATCCAAAGGGGAAGAAGCTACTTTATGCAAATAACAACTCGGTCATCATTCGAGATATCGCTGTAAGAGCCTAATCCGTTTCAGAGTTGAGGATAATCTTCAGTAGCTTTCAGTGAAGTCCTTTAAAAATATTTTCTTTGTAATGCTTATACTAGTTGGTGACATTGTTGACTTTTTGTATGTCCAGAAATATTGTGAAGTTTACAGTTTTCAGAGTAAGTCTTGTGACAAATTGTTTTGACAGTTGTTAAAATTTTTGCAGTGTAGATTATATTTGATAGATAAGCCTGTGGTAAAAGCTGGTTTTTTACTTAAATTTTTTTATGCTAAAGATGTATAAGATGACATGTATCAAAAAATAACTATAAGCTTCAATTTTTCCAGTGATATATTATTTCATCTTAAGTTTTTTCTAGTTCCAAAAGGATAGTTTGTGTTGTGAAACTGGTGTGTATGTCCTCATAATTTGTATTGAATACTTCATTACTGGATTTTTACTTCAGTTCTCATGTGTACAGTCTTTAGCCATATTGTGCTTACAATGCACTGGATTGGTCAGTAATAACAGCATAAATTAATGATGGGTGTATTCAAGTAGCCTGCAGTATCTTCTAATGCTCTTCAGGAAATAAGGAAGTACTTTTCTTTTGTAGAATCCAGCAGTTGCAGATGTATATACCGAGCATTCTGTACAAGTAAACGTTGCTCAGTACTCCCCTTCTGGTTTCTACATATGTTCTGGTGGTAAGTTAGTATTGTAAAATTCTCTTGACTGTGTAAGTGCCAGCAGTTCCCATATACTAATCCTTTCAGTTACAAGTGTGTGTTTTTGACAGTGAGGCCCATCACTTTGCTGCGTCATATTGATCCTTCTCCCCCTTCTTTGGAAATCTCTTGTGTCGTGTATAATTTGCATTTGTGAAAATTTTATGACCCCATCTGTTTATCTTTGATATTTAGTACATATTGAGTATGCTTTCCTGGCATTCCTGCATCATCCACATGGATACTTTCCTTAGTTCATAATGAAACCGTTACTCATTCAGTGCAAACGTATCTCTAGCCACAAGAACTTGTTAAATAGTGAAAGATAACTGCCCATTTTGTAGTCAAGGTAAAAAGAATGCTCAAGATCTTAGTCTTCCCCTCAAGCATAATATTTAGCCCAAGTACAGGCTGGACATAAAATTCCTTACTTCTAGTAAGCTTTGCAATTCTGGATATCTTGGACAATTACATTTGATGAAATAATATTGCAGTTACCCGCCCTCATCCCACAATATCCACATGACATCTTTTCTGACTCTATCAGACCAGATCTTGTGGTATGATATGATATTAAGTGCATGCTTTGCTTTCTTCCAAGTAATGCCCATCACATTGCTTGTGTGGATGGATGAAAGCTATTAAACGGTTACAAAATACTAGATAGTACTTGCATATTCAAATCTGTTATTTTTACATAGAATACGTATCCTGTTTCGGACCTTTTTGACTTACAGAGTTTCAGATAATGGTTTAGGCTAGACATAATTGAAAAAATTGAGTTATGTATGGTGCATATACTGCATACTATTATTTAACATTTTATATTATCAAAGTATGTATTAGTTCTTAATTACTTTTGACTGAACTTTGCATGATACTGTACTCCAGTAAATTGATATTGAGTGAGAAGTTTACTTCTGATCTTGGTTTTCCATTATTGCCATTCTAGTTACTTCAAATTATTATTAAGATGGTGGATAAATTTTCCTGTGTATTTATTTTATTAACTTTTATTGTTGTACAGTTGTAATTAATTCTGACAAACTTGTGCCATACAGATCAACATGGCAAAGTCCGCATTTGGGATACAGTCAATCCAGAGCATCTTCTAAAAGCAGATCCATTCAGCCACTTGGCGGAGCTATTCGAGATTTATGTTGGTCACATGACTCGCAAAGAATTTGTGTTGCTGGTGAAGGCAGAGGCAAGTAAGTACTATGGGATTCTTTCTAATAATTTTTATTGCATGAAAGGTACCATAATATTTCTGATATATTTCACTTAAATATAATATGTAAGTACGTACAGTACATCTCCACGCCAAACTGATTTCACACAGTTTACTGTGTTTTCATTCTTAAATATATTTGTTTTGGCATTTAATCTTAAGTAGTTTCAAAGAAAGAACAATAGTTAAATAAGAATAATTTATACTGAAGGGCAGCGTCTTAGTTGATAACTGATGATCATTGTAAAAGTTGAGTAGCAATCTGTTTCAAACATCTAACTCACCTGGTAGTTATATATATAGCTTACATCCCTGACGTCACGGCAGAATTTCAAAACTCGCGGCAATCGCCGATTGGGTAGTCAGGTGCACCACCTGTGCGCCCTCTACCAGGTACGTAGCACCATACCAACTATTCCTCAGATCTTCCCTGCCGCCGCTACGGTGACATCGTTGAACTTCGCTCGTTATAGCCCGTGTCTTTTGCAGTATTATTTGGTGAAGTACACTTTGGCTTTGGCTTCGCTTGATTGGATTTTGATTTCGTTTCGATATTGTTGGTTTGACCTTTGCTTGTTTTTGATCTCTGTTTTTGATTTCTCATCATGTCTGATTCTGCTTCAAGTTTGAGAATGTGTGTGAAAGGTTGCAAGACTAGACTTGCTAAATCCTCTTAGATCCTCATTCTATTTGTAGTAATGCAGAGGAAAAGTTTGTGAGATAGGTGATAGATGTGATGAATGTGTGGGCTTGCCTGAGACTGAATGGATTGAATATTACCGCTATGTGCGTAAATTAGAGAAGGATAGGATAAGGAGAGCGAAGAAGACCAATTGTCTCGCTCCTCCATAGACAGTCAAGGAATAGATAGTTTCTCTAATCCCTCGATAATCCTATTGATCCTCCTCCTGTTGTATCATTACCAAATCCAGTTTCAGAAAACAGGTAAAAGTCCATCATTACAGGAACATGATTGACGGCCATTCAAGCCTTGGTCAACGGGTAGAATCCCTGGCACAAGACAGGGATAAAATTATGGTCTAATATGAGAGATATTAAAGTGAATAGTGAAATTAGTGCAAGTGCAGTGGAGGGTGCGGCCGCTTCGGACTTGTCGTGCTCCTAGTCCTAGACCTCTTCCAAGCTCACCAACCCCTGTGAGAAGGAAAGTCGACCGACGAAGGGAGGCGAGAGGTTTTAGCTCCCGAGCGGTCGTCCCCTCGAGCGTACCTGTAGACGATCCCCAGGACGCTCACCCTCGCTATAGGAAAGGCGAGGTTAAAGTGTTTTCTTCGTCTTCTGACGACGCAGTACCCAGACGGGGCTGGCGTCAGACTTCTAAATCCAGACCCATTAAAAGGAAATCCCAGGACGCCGAGCGTCTTGATACTGGACGCCAGGACGATATACGTCAAGAGCGTCCAGGATGTAGTCATTGGAGCAGCCCCCGGAGCGCTTCCCTTCAGGTTCCGATATTTGCTCTCCTACCAAATTAAGACGTAAGACGTCGCACCAGGCGACCATCGTCTTTGGTAGGAGGCAAGGAAATATTGAAAAGGGGGGAAACCTTCGGTGCAAACTGCAACTCCGGATCGTTTCTCTTTCGATTCCGATGCTTGCTCTCCTGCCAAATCAAGACGCATGATGTCGCACAAGCGGCCGTCGTCTTTGGCAGGAAGTAAGGAAGGATTCGGACGAAGGGAGACTTTCGGTGCGTGCTACAACTCCTGTTCGCTCCCTTTCGTCTCCGATGTTTGCTCTCCTACCAATATAAGACGTAAGATACCGCACAGGCGGCCGTCGTCTTTGGTAGGAGTAAAGGAAGCATCGGACGATTGGATGCCTTCAGTGCATGATCCTGCTCCTCCTTCGGATTGGCGTTCTTCAGGCCTTTCATCTCAAGACGAACAGAATGAAGAGAGAGAGATTGACTTTGCAACTTCTCTAGTCTGTTCCCAGCAGCAAGAAGCTCCACAGTTTTCCGTACTGCAAGATTTTAAGCAGAAACTCTCCTCTCTTATGCAGTCATATCAACCTGCTACTCTTACTGTTAAACGCCAGGACGAAAAAAACGTTTTAAAGCACGACGACAGGACGAAAAACGTCTTGAAACAAGACGCCAGGATGAAAAACATCTTGAAGCAAGACAGCAGGACGATAAGCGTCTTGAAGCAAGACGCCAGGACGAAAGAAGTCTTGAAGGAAGACACCAGGACGAAAAACGTCTTGAAGCAAGACGCCAGGACGAAAAACGTCTTGAAGCAAGACGCAAGGACGAAAACGTCTTGAAGCAAGACGCCAGGACGAAAAACGTCTTGAAGCAAGACGCCAGGACGAAAATCGTCATGAGACAGGATGCCAGGACACCAGGCATCAAGGTTACTGGACGACAAGACTCCAGGCATCAAGAAACTGGACAGCAGGATGCACAAACGCAACATGACATCGCTACATCAGTTGTGTCCTCAATCAGAAGAAAGGAAGAAGACATCCCCCATTCTCCTTTTGATCAGATGCAAGTCGTTTCCGAGGAAGAATATCAAACAGATCTACAACCTTCAGCAGATCTTAAAAGGCTTATGAAAGTTTTTGCGGAACTTTTCCAGAAAGTTTTGTGCCAGCTGCCCCTCGTTCTCCACCTTCAGAGTTCACTTTAGGGAAGGCTTCTAAAGAATCCGACTTTACGAAGATGGTATTATCGCGCTCTTCGAAAAGAGCCTTGAAATTAATGAAGAATGGATGGACTCTAAGAAAGACCAGGGAAAAACAGCTTTCTCATTTCCTCCGGCCAGATTAGCTTCCAGATCCAGCATCTGGTACGACACTGGAGAAGTCCTAGGTTTGGGAGTTCCAAGCTTCTTCCCATGGGGACTTCTCTAGTCTTGTGGACTCTTCTCGTCGGACGGCCATGGGGAAGACGAAAGTGTTTTTGGTCTTCCTCTGAAATGGACCACCTCCTCAAAAAGGGATTTTTAGAGCCTTCGAAGTCTTTTAAACTTCCTTAGACTGGACTCTGGGTTCGTTGGGAAAGAAATTGAAACTTGAAGTCTACCAAAACGGAAGAACTCGTTTCACCTTATGTCATGCATTGACAAAGCGCTTCGAGACGGGTTCGAACGAGCTAGCAGCCCTTTCTCAGCTGGAATCTTGAAAAAAAAAGAAAAAAAAGGGCCCAATTTTGTTCTTTTCTTTCGAGTGGAGTAACGCTCACTCAGAGAGCGGAACTGCTTTTCGCCCCACTTTCGACTCATCTTTTTCCGCATAGTTTGGTAAAAGAAGTATCCTCAGCTCTGACTCAAAAGCGACACAAGACTGATGACTAAAGCAGAAGGAGAGTGTTCGTCAAGTTTTGCAGGACAGAAACTTAAAGAAACCACTCCTCTACCACGTAGTTCTCGGCCCTTTCGAGGTAGATCCCTCAGGAGAGGGAATGCAAGACCTATTACAAAAAACTCCAAGAAAAGAGGCTTCAGAGGAGGAAGTAATAAAGTCTGACAAAGTTCTTCTTCTAGACAGTGGTAGGAGCCAGACTCAAAAATTTCTGGCAAACATGGGAGAAAAAGGGAGCAGATCCTTGGTCTATTCAGCTTCTCAAAGAAGGATACAAGATCCCTTTCAGGAAAAAACCCCCCTTAGCAGAAAGACGACGATCTGTCAGCCAAGTACAGAGAGGAGTCCAAGACTCTAGCGATACAACAAGAGGTTTCTATGCTAATTCAGAAGGAAGCAATAGAAAGAGTTCAGAACCTGGAGTCTCCGGGGTTTTACAATCGATTATTCCTGGTCCCCAAGAACTCGGGCGATGGAGACCGATTTTTGGACGTGAGTTCCCTGAATTTTTTCGTGAAGAAAACAAAATTCACTATGGAGACAACGAAATCAGTTCTTGCTACAGTCAGACGAGACGACTGGATGGTTTCGTTGGATCTCCAGGATGCTTATTTTCACGTCCCGATCCACCCAAACTCCAGAAAGTACCTAAGATTTGTTTTACAAGACAGAAACATTTCAATTCCGAGCTCTTTGTTTCGGTCTAAATACCGCACCTCAAATTTTCACAAAACTTATGAGCAACGTAGCAGCAATGCTACACAAGAAACGCATCAGAGCCTCATTGTATCTGGACGATTGGCTCCTCAGAGCCCATTCCTACGCCAACTGTCTGGAGAATCTTCAGAAAACAATTCGATTATCAGAAGACCTAGGCCTTCTGATAAACCACCAGAAATCCCAACTGATCCCATCCCAGGAAATCTTGTACTTGTTGGGGATGAGGATTCAGAGTCAGGTTTTTCGGGCTTTTCCGTCCACATTAGAACGGAACAAGCTTTAGAGAAAATAAGAAACTTCCTAAAGAAACAGAAGTGCTCTGCGAGGGAATGGATGAGTCTGCTGGGGACCTTTTCCTCGCTAGAACAGTTTGTCTCCTTGGGAAGACTGAACCTACGCCCTCTGCAGTTTCATCTAAATCAGCATTGGGACAAGAAGAAGACACTAGAGTCAATGTGTATTCCTGTTTCGAACGACATGAAACACTATCTACAGTGGTGGAACGATCCCGTCAAGCTCCAGGAAGGCCTCTCCCTAGAGCAGAGGAACCCAGACCTAGTGTTGTTTTCCGACGCCTCGGGACTCGGGCTGGGGAGAAACACTGGGGAAGTTAGAAAGTCTCGGGCTTCTGGAACAAGGAGCAAGTAACAAGTTCCCACTCAATCTGAAAGAATTGACTGCAGTTTTTCCTAGCTCTCAAGGAATTAGAGAGCGTAGTCCGGAACAAAGTGGTGGTACAAGGTTCAACTCCGACAACCAACAACAAGGCGGTATTGGGCCTACATCAGCAAACAAGGCGGGACTCACTCAGTCTCTCTATACAGAGCAGCAAGAGAACTGCTCCTCTGGACAAAAGGAAAAACGTGATTCTGGTAACACGCTTCATTCAGGGAGAAAAGAATGTGAGAGCAGACATCCTGAGCAGAAAACATCAAGTCTTGACAACAGAATGGACTCTCCATCAGGAAGTTTGCAAGAGTCTATGGCGAATCTGGGGCGCCCTTGCATAGATCTCTTTGCAACAGCGCAGACAAGACGGATGGAGACTTACTGTTCTCCAGTCCCGAGACCCCGAAGCAATCCACATAGATGCGTTCCCACCTTCTGAATTGGACACATCTAGACGTGTACAGCCTTTCCCCCATTCAAAGTGGTACACAGAGTGTTACAAAAGTTTGTGGCTCACGAAGGAACCAGGATGACTCTAGTGGCACCCTTCTGGCCGACAAGAGAATGGTTCACAGAGGTACTGGAATGGATGGTGGACACCCCAAGAAGCCTTCCGTTAAGAGTAGATCTACTCAAACAGCCCCACTTGGAAAGGTATCACCAAAACCTCCAAGCTCTTCAGCTAACTGCCTTCAGACTATCGAAAAAACTCACAAGAGCTAGAGGATTTTCGAGGGAGGCAGCGAGTGCAATTGCAAGAGCAAGGAGGTCTTCAACCATTAACGGTATACCAATCGAAGTGGGAGACTTTATAGAGGATGGTGCAGGGACAACTCTATTTCCTCTTCCAGTACCTCTGTGACTCAGATAGCAGATTTTCTGCTATACCTCAAGAAGAGACGTAACTTTTTGTTTTCTGCTTCTACTATCAAGGGTTATAGGAGCATGCTAGCAGCTGTCTTCAGGCATAGAAACCTTAATCTATCTGATAATAAGGATCTACAAGATCTTCTTAGATTCTTCGAGACAACTAAGGAAAGAATACAATCCTCAACATCTTGGAATTTGGATGTAGTCCTCAAGTTTCTCATGAGTGACAGGTTCGAACCCTTACAGGAAACATCCCTTAAGGACCTCACCATGAAAAACTCTCTTCCTGATTAGCCTAGCAACAGCAAAGAGGGTCAGCAAAATCCATGCCTTCAGCAAAACTGTAGGTTTCAGACAGGGCAAAGCCATCTGCTCGCTACAGTTGGGATTCCTAGCCAAAAACGAACGCCCCTCTCAACCCTGGCCCAAGTCATTCGAAATTCCGAACCTCTCGGATTCTCACTTGGGTGATGAAGTAGAGAGAGTTCTTTGTCCGGTAAGGTCTCTGAGGCATTACTTGGAGAGAACGAGACAAATACGTGGCACTTCAGAAGGGCTTTGGTGTTCGGTCAAGAAACCCTCTCTGCAAAATGCTAAGAATGCGCTATCCTTTTTTATAAGGCAATTAATTAGGGAAGCGCATTCAGCATGTACTGAAGCAGATATGAAGCTACTTAAAGTTAAGACTCACGAGGTTAGCTGTAGCAACCTCGGTAGCATTTAAACAAAATAGATCTCTCAGAATATCCTGGACGCAACATTCTGGAGGAGCAAGTCAGTTTTTGCGTAGCACTATCTTACGCAAGTGCAAAACTTTGTATGCAAAACTGCCTACACACTGGGTCCGTTTGTAGCAGCTCTTTCAGTAGTGGGAAAAGGGTCTACCCCTTAAAACCCATAATCCAATACTCTTTTTCTTCTCTTGTTAACTATTTTTTTTTGTTGAAAAGTTAGGTGGTTGTTTGTGGAGACTGGATGCAGTCTTCCACAATCATTGATCTTTAGTCAGGTGATTCAACTTGTTCCTTAGTAGTGCCCGGAACAAGAGTATTGTAGGGAGTCTAGTCACATAGAGGTTTTTGACGCCGGTTGACAGTCTCCAAGAGGTCTTCAGCCCCCCTGGGTGGATCGCTGGACTCATAAGGAAAGCAGACACAATGAGACAGGATATCATTAAAGTCAGCTTCCTTAACAGGTACGAACCCGTAAGTTTGTTTTTAATTAACACTTATGTTTCAATTCCAACGATGATAGCTGTTTCTGACCCTCCACCAAAGGTGTTAATCAGCTATATATATAACTACCAGGTGAGTTAGATGTTTGAAAATGTTATTTTCATGATAAATATTAGAGTTTGTATAGTCAGCAGTTATAGTGTCCTTTTTGTTTCAGATATGCCCATGTCTTCATGATGGACACCGGAGCCTCTGTTAAAGGAGATTTATCAGGACATCAAAAAGCCATAAATTCTGTCTCTTGGAAACCAACAAGACCTTTCAGAATTGTCACTGGATCGGAAGATAACAAAAGTGCCTTTTTTGAAGGCCCTCCTTTCACATTTAAATGCACAAGGAATGTAAGTCTGTAAAGTTTTGTTCATATTTTAAGTATGTTATCCACACTAATTTTGTGAAGCCAGAGCAATTCCGATAATAAGAATATTGATTTTAGGTTGTCTGGATGTTGATTGTATTCTTGTTATGCTGTCCTGTAGTTTAGTACACTGTGTACTAGAACTTGTATTTCAAGGTAGGAGAAATAATATGTATATGGTGTCCTTCCAAGAAGTTTGGGAATTCATTTTCAGATTAATTAATTTTGTTGTTTTCCTTTCTTTTAATGTAGGATCATACAAAGTTTGTGCAGACAGTTAGGTATTCTCCAGATGGAGAGTACTTTGCTACAGGAGGTTTTGATGGCAAGATCTTCATTTATGATGGAAAAGAAGGAGAAATGAAGAAAGAATTGGGAAGTCCAGCTCACAAGGGTGGAATTTACGCTGTAAGTACATGTTGACTTTTTTTTCTTTTCCACTCTTTAAGAAGGTTATCATTTGATGTCTTCATTTGATTATTTGAATATATATCTCTCTGAATTTTAAAAACTAGTGTAAGTAAATATCACGATCTATAGTTGTACGTAAACATAACTTGTTCTTAACATTCAAAATGGCATAAGATTTAAGTTGACCTGCAACTTTAATATTTATGCATATATGGTGTCATTACTAAAGTAACCTTTACTCAGCCTAAAATTCTAGATTTTTGACAGCTGTTGATCACTTGCATTAAGTAATAACTTGGCTGATACATTTTTGCAAGTACAGCAACATACTGAATGTGTATTTTAATTTATCAATTTTTAAACAGGTTTCTTGGAGTCCAGATAGTAAAAAGCTGTTGTCTGCCAGTGGTGACAAATCATGCAAGATATGGGACATTGAATCAGGAGAGGCCACAGAATTCCAGATGGGCTCAGACGTAGAAGATCAACAGGTTTCTTGTATCTGGTCTGGAGAGCATCTCATCTCGGTTGGGCTTTCTGGATTTATTACCTACCTGGATCCTTCAGATCCCAGCAAACCAAAGAAAGTCTTAAAGGTAAGATGGCAGTGAACTTTTGATCTAAATTAACTTGCCTGTTTCTTGATGGTTTTTCACTTATTGTGTTATGCCGGTTTCTTGATGGTTTTTCACTTATTGTGTTATGGAATTAACTTGTAAATTTGAATCATGGAAGTTTATAAGGTTTTTATTCATCAAAATCTGGAATTCACTCACTGTAGCAAACTGTTGTATTAACACACACATCAACCCATGAAAGCTTCCGTATGAGATAATGGTTTAAATTTTTAAAGTATTTATATCATTTGCTTTATTCTTGGAGATATTGGTTAAGTACATTAGCATAAGTAGTAGTTGAATAATGTAGTACATTAAAATTTGTTCATGAATCTTACCTGCCAGATATATATATAGCTGTATTCTCCGAAGTCCGACAGAATTTCAAAACTCCCGGCACACGCAGTGGTCGGCCAGGTGGTAGTACCCATTCCCGCCGCTGGGAGGCGGGCGTAAGGAACCATTCCCATTTTCTGTCAGATATTTTCTGTCGCCGGTGCAGACAACAAGTGTTTTCTGCACCTCCGTCATGGATTTTGGAACTCTTTTGGTCACTTGAGTATCCCGATTGATTTTGGTTATTTGATTAGGATCGGTGGTTAGGCATACGCTAATTGTGGATTGTTTTTATTTTTGGCTGATTTTTCCTTAAACTTACGATGTCTGGATCTAGTTCGACTAGGCCAGAGTATGTGTTGTGGAAGAATGTCAAGGTTTAGGCCTACCGAAAACTTCGGTAGACCCTCATACAGTGTGCGCGAATTGTAGGAAACATGTTTGTATGTTTGATGAGCGCTGCAACGAGTGTGAAAATATGTCTGATTCTGCGTGGAAGGCTTATGAATCATAGGTACGAAACTAGAACGTGATAGTGTAAGGAGGTCTTCCTCCAGGCGTGTAACACAAGTTACCCACCCGTCCAGTAGAATTTATCCCTCCAAAGACCTGTGATGCCTTCGGGCCCTACAATAGTGTCTTTGGAGGGTAATACCCTATCTGTGATTCTTAAATCTCTGCGTAGCCTGGAATCATGTTTGCATTGGAAAGTTATAGTAGTGTAGTGAAGAAATAGTGATAATGCCATGAGTGTTCATTCTATCGCGTAAGCGTATAATTTCTCATGACAAAACACTACGCGTGATGGCTCTCCCTACCTCGGTGAGGCAGAATGTAGTAGGGAGGTAGCTGTCCAAGTGTCTAAAATACTCTACGTTTGTTTCATAAAACTTACCAGTACCATATATGTATATATATATCTGCCGGGTAAAGGTGAACAAGCGATGTTGTATCATAGTAATATTATTTTTGCCCTTACGTCATATTACTATCAAACTTTGTATGGTTCAAGTTATATACTCATACCATAGTTACTCCCTACGGAGGACAACCGAGAGTACGATTATTCTTATTACATTTAATCGGTTCTCCCTGCAACTATTCAGGGGTTGCCTGGTTTACCCTATTTTTTTTAAAAACATTTTATTTAAGGTATTGTTATGACAATACCAAGTTAGCCTTTTATATTTAGCAAATTCAGTTTCGCTTAAATATACTAGTTTTGATGGATTTTGTTTCTGCTCTATAATAAGATAGTAAACCTATTCATTCGTAGAATGGTGTAGGTGGCAACTCAGGCAGAGCAGTGCGAGAACGACGAACGTTCTCAGAGTCTGCTGTCACTAATGCGTAATGCCAGTGCTCAGTTCCATCTGATTGTCTGCTATGCGCAGTAGGTTACGTCTCTCTCTCTCCTGCGGGATTGACGGACTAACCGTATTCTACCCTACAATCACGGCCTTAGCCTCGGGTTGAAGGGAATTCTAGCATACATGGCTGAACATCTTCACTTTGCGAGAATTTTTTCATAAAAAAAAAAAAAAAAAAAAAAAAAAAAAAATTATATATATTTGTGTATGTAGTATGTGTATATATATATATGTGTGTATGTATTATATATATATATATATATATATGATATATATATATATATATATATATATATATGTATATGTATATATATGTATGGTTATATATGTATAAATGTATGTATGTATATATATATATATGTATTAGACCAGACCTTTTTCGGTTCTGTTTACCGCATGGTAACAGAATTCTGTCCGAGTCTACGGCGGCATAACACACATGATTTCCCTCGAAAACAAGAATGATGTGCAAGAGATGCAGTCAATTAGTTCGCCGAGACGTCCTTGCTCGATTATGAAGGGGACTCCTTCCGCTGCCAAATACGACAGCGCCGAGCGCGACGCTCGGCAGGACGCTTGGATGGACGCACAACGTAATGCTTCTTCAGACATTCGCCGAGAATCAGAGAATAGTAATGGATCTCAGGAAGGAGACTTTTAGGAAGAAACAAATGAACAATCTTCTACAGTGTCTTCAAATTACTCCTGTTTAAGTGAAAACGCAGCCTTATTAGGGAAGGAAACATGCTCGGTGAGGAATGAATGAATTGCAGGGGACCATTTCCTCGCTGGAGAAGTTTGTTTTCCTGAATAGACTGAAATTCACACCTCTCCAGTTTTTCCTGCCAGAAAAACTGGAATAGCATAGATGATCTAGAAATGATCTGAACATCTCTCATAGTCAAGATTCGTCTATAGTGATGTCATGGCTCATAATCTCATAGAATTTGAATCTTGAAAGATTACTTTAGTCTTCAGAGACGTCCTCCCCGCGCAGGAGTTGGAACTCTCGGAGGGTCTCGCTCCCTCTGAGGAGAACGAAGACGATATAGGTCGCACAGGCGGCCGTCGTCGTCTTGGTTCCTCGGAGGGGGACGCTTTTCTCGTCCGTTAGCTCCTTCTGCTTTGCAGTCGTCTCCTTTGGGCAATTGGAAGACTTTCTGCAGGATAAAAAGAGAGCTAATGTATGATGTAGGGTCTCAGGGAGGGGACGCTTCACGTCCTCTCTCTTTTCTACTGTGTTGCGATCTTCACCGGAGAGGACGTCTTCCGATGAGTATGCTTTTGAGCGCTTTTTCGGTCGCTCCTAAGATATATCCTTGGCGGTCCATGTGAGAAGGAGGAGGGCTTCCCTCGCCCATCGTCTTCTCAAAGGATCAGCCTTTTGCCTGAGAAGGAATGTTCTCCATCGAAAAGGATGATTGTGTCTTTGCAACAACAACTTGTTTTGTTGATTGCAGTGAGAAAGGCAAAGCCACATCGTGAGAGGAAGGATGATAGGCTGCCAATCAAGAGTACAGGCAGTCCCTTCTCCTTCTCCTCGTTCCGCTCTTTCGCCAGTTGCCTTGCTCTCTAGGTTTTCATGCAGCTCTCCAGAGGTTGTCTAGAGAGCACGGTTACCATCTTCCCGAACGTGTGTCAGTTGAGAAGAAGAAGAGGTCTTGGTTCGATGGCTTTGAGCCTCTTTTGAAGAATAGTTTCAGCCTGCGGCCCCTCAGTCTCCTCCTTCGCATTGTTATCTTCGAAGGACGACTGGCCTCATTCAATGCCTCCAACTCAAACGCGGTGTCTGAAGGATTTTCAAACAACTTAATCGTTGGTGAAGTCCCTGGGAGGAACTACTGGTGAATTTCGAAAAGTCACATCTGATCCCAACCCAATCCATCGTGTATCTGGGGATTCAGATGGATTCAGTGGCTTTTCGAGCTTTTCCGTCCCAGGGACGTCAGCAGCAAGGCTTAGACAAAGTCTTGGTTAGCCTTCCTAAGGAAAGATTCGTGCTCGGTGAGGGAATGGATGAGTCTAACTGGGGACCATTTCCTCGCTGGAGAAGTTTGTTTCCTTGGGGAGACTGCACCTCAGACCGTTACATTTTTTTCTCAAGTACAATTGGAAAAAAACCAAGAATCTACACATGATCTTGGAAATTTCAGGAGAGGTAAAACATCACTTGAAATGTTGGCTAGATCCAGTGTAGCTGTCGGAGGGCGTGTCTCTCAAGCTTCAGAGCCCCGACCTAGTGTTGTTCTCCGACGCGTCCACCACGGGATGGGAAGCATCATTAGGGGGAAAGAAGTGGCAGGCACCTGGAGAGGGGAACAGGTGTCCTGGCACATAAACCTAAAGGAAATGGCAGCCATCTTTTTAGCTCTCCAGTTTTTTTTTCCAAGAAAAAGTCTCTCGTCGAATAGTCCAAGTCAACTCAGACAACACCACAGCTCTGGCGTACTTGAAGAAGTAGGAGGAACACAGTCTCAGTCCCTTTTGCTCTGGCAAAGGAGATCTTGCTGTGGGCAAGGGCACTGGACGTCATGATCCTTACGAAGTTTGTAGCATGAGTAGAGAATGTCTGGGCAGATCTCCTCAGCAGACGAGGTCAACTTCTGCCAACCGAGTAGACTCTGCTTTGGAGGTATGCCAAGAGCTGTGGGGGTTATGGGGACGTCGCTCGTGGATATCTTTTGCGACGTCCAGAACGAAGAGGCTTCCACTGTACTGCTCCCCAGTACTCGACCCCAGCTGCAGTGACGATAGACACACTTCTCTGGGACTGGACGGGGATGGACCTGTACGCCTTTCCCCGTTCAAGATCTTAGGGAAGTCATGAGAAAGTTTGCGGTGTCGGAAGGGACGAGAATGACTTTGTTCGCCCCGTTCTGGCTGCGAGAGAGTGGTTCACAGAGGTCATGGCCTTTGCAGTAGACTTCCCGAGGACGCTTCCAGTAAGGACAGATCTACTCAGACAGCCCCACTTCGAGAGGTACCACAGAAGCCTCTTCGCGTCTGAGTCTGACTGCATTCAGACTATCCAAAAGTTGGCCAGAGCGAGAGGCTTCTATACGTCAATGGCGAAAGCTATCGCCAGTGCAAGAAGAGCGTTTTCCAACGCAGTGTACAATCGAAGTGGATAGTCTTCAGGAGTTGGTGCAAGAAGAACGGCATTTTTTCCTCCACCACGACCTGGTGAGCCAGATTGCTGACTTCCTTTTCTGAGAAGGGATCTAAAAACTTGCAGTCTCTACATCAAGGTTATAAGAGTGTGCTTTTAGTTGTCTTTAGGCACAGAGGCCTGGACTTGGCGGACAACAGAGACCTTCACGATCTCTTGAGATCTTTCGAAAACGATGAAGGTTCAACAACCCAAGTTGCCGTCTTGGAACTTGGATGTAGTTCTGAAGTTCCTCATGTCCAGTCCGTTTGAACCATATGCATGAAGTGCGAGCTTTTATGAATTCTTCTTGGTTCCATAACAATATGTCATAAAGGACATATGAGCTGTCACTTACGGGAGAATGCAATTCTGTGTTTGACCTCCACCCGTTACACGAAGGATGTCAATTCAACCTACAAGAGATCCTTTTCTCTTGGTTGTTCGTGTCTGCGGATACGTTGCTGGGATAGGGAGCCGACACTGATCCTTAACTAGTGAGTTAATTTTTAGTTTAACTCTTTTTAAAATTAAGCGCTAACCCTCGTGTTAGGATCAGGTGATCGGGATCGGTGTTGTGCTCCTTAATTATGCTAATAGGCATAGGTATATGGTCATATGAGTGGATTAGCACCCATTGACAAATGCCAGTTAGGCTTTGCCGAGTAAGTGGATAAGACCCCATCGGCAAACCCACAAGAAACTCTTACCCATAGGTCACATCCTCGCTGAGGCTCTTGAGACGAAGCAGACTCCTAAGCAATAGCTAGGAAGTCAACCCTCCGTCTGAAAAGATAGGAACCAAGGTTTATAAGAGGTCCTTCTGATAACTTGTGGTGTTTGGTCAGGAAGCCAAGGTTACCAGTGTCAAAGAATGCTTTGGCTTTTTCTTGAGGGGCACCATCAAGGAAGTGCATTCATCCTGTCAAGACAGTGATATGAAAGTGTTGAAGGTGAATGCGCATGGACTGAGGGCTATTTCTACGTCGGTAGCCTTCCAAAAGAACATGGCACTCAATGACATCTTGAATGCCACATTTTGGCGTAGTAATTCAGTGTTTGCCTCTCACTACCTTCGGGAGGTGAGGATTACATACGAGAACTGCTACTCTTTGGGCCCATATGTCGCAGCAGACAATATATTGGGACAGAGAGTAGCACTCTTCCTATCTTTTAGAAAATAATATGTTAGTTTGGACTTTTTAATTTTATTTCTTTTTATTTTTTATTTTTATTATGTTTATGTAGGTGTTTAGTTTTTTGTGGTCTTGGGTAGGCCGCCTTAGGCGGCCTTCCTCCATTAGCCTTGGTTTTACGAAGTTTAACCAGATAGGCTAGGTCAGGTGGTAATGTTTTTGCTTCGCCCTCATAGTAGGGTAAATGTTTTTGTCACAGTGTGGTCACGCCCCCATTGACAAATCATCTGGAGCGCACCAGCTACATAGGTCACGTCCTTGCTGGCACCTCCAGTGAAGCATTAACAGCATTCGGTGTCTAAACAACACCTATATGATCTGTCACATTGTGGTCACGCTCCCCGTGACAGTTCATTAGAGCGCACCAGCTACACAGGTCACGTCCTTGCTGGCACCTCTAGGAATGCAGTACCGAAATTGGAGGTCTATAATATAGGATCTAGTTGCATTGTGGTCACGCCCCCGTTGACAGATCCTCTAGAACTCAACAGCTTCACAGGTCACTACCTAGCTGGAGTCTCTAGTAGCAGATGCAGACTTGGGTGACGGTACTCACGAAGTCAGCTATGCTAACAGTTAAGGAACCAAAATATCAATCATTATATATGAAATTGTTTCCCAAAATCGAATCTGTCTCCCCCTTCCTCCAAAGGTGGGATTCAGCTATATATATATCTGGCAGGTAAGATTCATGAACAAAATGATATTGTTATGATACAATAAAGTTTGTTCATACTTACCTGGCAGATATATATAATCAAAGTGCCCACCCACCTCCCCTCAGGAGACAGTGGCACTAGAAAAATCTGACAGAAAATGGGAATGGTTCCTTACGCCCGCCTCCCAGCGGCGGGAATGGGTACTACCACCTGGCCGACCACTGCGTGTGCCGGGAGTTTTGAAATTCTGTCGGACTTCGGAGAATACAGCTATATATATATCTGCCAGGTAAGTATGAACAAACTTTATTGTATCATAACAATATCATATTTACATGATGTGGATTTAAAAGTTTACTTGAAAAGATTTTTTATTTTTGTCAAAATAAATGTATGTTCCTTGATTATGTATGCCTTGTACATCTTTTGGAATCTTAATTCAGCATGTTTATATATATATATATATATATATATATATATATATATATATATATATATATATATATATATATATATATATATATATATACATATATATAATTTTTTATTCAGGGCCACAGTAAGCCAATCACAAGAGTGGCACTGTCAGCAGACCTCAGTACCCTATATACCACAGGTGTTGATGGAGCTGTTACATCTTGGGATGTCAAGACAGGTAATGGAGCTTTTGTCTCATGTAACTTTTCATTGCCAATAAAGTAAAGGAAATTAAATTGAATTTTCCTACAGGGATGTGAGGATATAATGGATCATGCATGTGGCCAGTTGCTATTTTTTAAGTTTTTAAAATTTATTCCCAATTACCAAAAGATGGTTCCGTTGGTTCATACTTCTGCAAGAGGGAAAATATACAGGTGACTTTTATCCTGAAGAATTTTACCAATGAATTATTGCATTATTTGAAGAACATTGTAGTTTGTAACTAAATCTACTGATCTAATTTACTGTTGCACAAAGATGCATGAACTACTAACACCCTCCTTTCTTTTGTTGCAATGATTTCTTTGTTTTTACAAATACTTTGATCAATGAATTACAGTGTATGTACTTGGCAAACTGTTCCACAATTTGGTTGTAGACGAAATAAAACATCTTAGCAAACTTAGTGGGTTAATATTAAGCCTGTTGCTAGAAAATGACACGATTTACAGCTACAGCCTGCCTAGTGTTGCAAGCAAAAACTGCTGTGTGTGGTGAGGAAGGGTGCAGAGAAAGTCAGTCATCGTAATGCATTTTATGCAACAAACATATTGAATTCACTTTATTTTATGTCAATGAAAGAATCCATTTTATATTTTCAGGCCAGAATGAAAGAATTGCTGGAAAGGGACACGGTAATCATGTCAGTGGACTCATTATTAAAGATAATCTCATCTACACAGCAGGAATTGATGACACTATAAAGGCAATAGGTAAGACACACTGTATTTTGTTTATTACAGATTGAAAATTGCTATTTTTGAATCTTGCAAATTTTATGCTAAAAAAATTCTTATTTCAAGGAATAAAAGAAATAATTTAGATAAGATTTATTGGTCAAAGAATTCATCTTAGATATCAAACTTTGGTTCTGTGGACGTGTTTTATTTCGAAATACTAAACTGTTTTCTTCTTTTGTAGATCCTGTTGAACATACGTACAATGGCACATCTATTTCTCTAGGATCACAGCCTAAAATGATTGCTCCCATTGAAGATGGAATCATTGCTGTTACAACCAAAGAGGTGAAGTATTTATATTATGCAGGTTCAGTTCATGCATATTTTACAAATGCTCTATGGCACTTTTCAGTAAATTTTAAGCATATGATTGTACTAAGGGTACTAACAGATTTTGGTTTTGCTGGAAGAACCACCCTGAATTGAGCTTTTGTTCATGCAACTTACCTGTCAGATATACATATAGCTGTATTCTTCCGAAGTCTGACAGAATTTTAAAAAAACTTACGACACACGTAGTGGGAGTCAGGTGGTTAGTACCCATTCCCGCCGCTGGGAGGCGGGTATCAGGAACCATTCCCATTTTCTATTCAGATTTTTTCTGTCGCCGGTGCTGTAAACATCTGTTTTCAGCACCTCCGTCTGGAATTTTGGAAACTTTTGGCTGCTTAAGTATCCTGTTTGGTTTTTTGGTATATTGACTTTGGATCGGTAGCTAGGCACACGTTACTTGTGAAATTAATTGGATTTTGGCTTGATTTTCCTTATAACTAAGATCTCTGGGTCTAGTTCGGTTAGCGCCAGGTTTTGCAGTAAGGATGAATGTAGGGTGAGGCTACCGAAAGCATCGGTAGACCCACATACAGTACGTAAGAGTTGTAGAGGGCATGTATGTTTGTATGATGATCGCTGCAAGGAGTGTGAATGTCTTTCTGATTCAGCGTGGAAGTCGTATGAGTCCTATCTTCGCAAGTTGGAGCGGGATAGGGTGAGGAGGTCTTCCTCCAGGAGCGTTTCAGAGAGTAAACATCAGGATATTTCTCCTACTAACCCTTCTTTAGTTTTTGCTTCTCCTAACCCTGTAGTGCTGCCTTCGGGCCCTGAAACAGTGTCTGTGGAGGGTAATGCCCTTGTGTTGATTCTAGAGTCGATACGCAATCTGGAATCGAAAGTGCTCGCCTTGGAAGGCAAAAGTGAAAGTGCAAAGTGCAGCAGTGCCCCTTGTGTTGTGGAGGGTGCGTCAGATCGGCCCCATTTCGCCTCTAGGCCTGGACCTCTGCCGGACTCCCAGGTTTCAGGGGGAGGGCATGTCGAAAGCCGAAGGAGGGTTACGGGGAACCCCCACCGATCTGACGTGCCTTCGGCAGTTTCTGCCAAGGAGCGTGCGCGTGCACGCCTCCTCAAGGAGTGCTTTTCGTCTTCCGAGGCTTCCTCCCCGCGTAAGGGGTGGAGTTCTCATTCGGATTCACGCCCGTTGAAAAGGAGCGTTTGTGAGCGCGTCCTGGCTTTTCTGCTGAACTGCGGTCTTCGCCTGATAGTGCTTTCGCGGCCATCCCGCCGCAGAAGAGGAGTAGGGCGTCATCAGATGATGACTCCTTTGAGTGCCCCAGTCGCTCCAGAGTTTGCTCAGTGGCGGTTCCTGTGAGAAGGAAGAAGGCGTCCCCTCGCCCCTCGCCTTCTCACAGGATCAGCCCCTCTCCTGAGAGCGAGTCTTCTCCTACTGAGAAGATTCTTCGCTCTTTGCAGCAACAACTTGCTGCTGTGATTTCCAAGAGAGAGACGGAACCACGTCGGAGGAGGAAGGATGTCAGGCTGCCCGTCAAGAGATCTAGACAGTCTCCCTCTCCTTTTCCTCGCTCGTCTCTTGTCACCTGTATCATCGCCTTCTAGAGTTCGTGCGGCTCCCCAGCGGCTTTCTAGAGAGTACGAAGACGTCGTTTCTCGCTCTTCACATATGGCGGTTGCTCCTGCTCGTAAGCTTGACACCTGTCAGGAGCGTGACGCTTTTTTGGACGCTTCTGTTGAAGCTCAACCTGATCTTGACGCTCGGCCAGACACCAGTCGAGCGCCAGTGGACGCCAGGCGCTTGCGAGTGGACGCCAAACGCGCGCCAGTAGAAGCCAAGAGTGCGCCAGTGGACGCCAGGCGCGCGCCTGTTGACGCTCGGGTGGACGCTCGTCGACGCCCGCGCGTGTTTGAGGACACTTTTCAGGATTCAACAAGCCTTCAAGAGGTGCACCGTGTTCCGTCTTCGTCTTTACCTGCTCAGGATTCGGCTTTGCCTTCGACTTCGCAACATCGTTTCGATTTGATTCTTGGACCTGAGGGTCTAGTATCGTCGCTAGTTCCTCCTACTTCACCTGTGTCGGAAGGTGAGATAAGCGTGGCTTCAGAAGAAGCTGATGATGAACAACCTCTGGCTCCTGTCTCTTCAGACTACCATGTCTTGACCCACCTTCTTCAGTCTGCGTTCGGAGACACTTTCCAACCTGCAGCTCCTCGCTCTCCCCCCTCTCAACTTTCGTCTTCTAAGATCAACAAAGTTTCGGGGTTTGTTAAAATGAAGAAGTCCCTTTCTACTAAGAGGGCTTTTCGTAAAGTCCACGACTGGATGGAATGAAGGAAGGCTCAAGGCAAGACCTCGTTTGCTCTTCCGCCTTCTAGGCTTAGCGGAAAAGCGGGAATGTGGTATGAGACAGGGGAGGACGTCGGTATCAGACTTCCCTCTTCTGCACAAGGAGACTTTGCAAGTCTTGTAGATGCTTCGAGGAGGTCCCTCCTTTCATCATCCAAAGTGACCTGGTCGACGACGGAGATCGATTATCACCTTAAAGGCCTCTTTCGGACGTTAGAGGTCTTTAACTTCTTAGATTGGTGTCTTGGAGTTCTGGATACCAAGTCTCGGAGTCCCGAATCGGTTAGCCTGGGGGAGCTGTCCAGCGTCATGTCGTGTATGGACAAGGCCGTCAGGGATGGTTCGGAGGAGCTGGCGGTGCATTTTTGCACAGGACTCTTAAAGAAGAGATCCCTGTTTTGCAACTTCACTGCCAAGTCAGTTTCTCCTTCGCAAAAGGCAGAGTTGCTTTTCGCTCCTCTTTCGGATCATCTCTTCTCCCAGGCTATGGTTAAAGACCTTGCAACTAGTCTGCAGGAAAAAGCTACACAGGATCTCCTCGCTCAATCGTCTCGAAGATCTGCAGGCCCTTCGACTTCAGGAGTTCCGATTGCTAAGAAATCGAAGCCCTGTCGAGGTGGATCTTCCTTGAGACTGGCCCCTCGAGGAAGAGGCACTTCCAGAGGCAGAGCCCCTGTGCTTTCAAAGGGCAAGAAGTGAAATAGAAGTCCTTCAGTCACCGGTAGGAGCCAGACTTCAGCTTTTTGCGAAAGCCTGGAGAGAGAGAGGTGCGGGCGCATGGTCGCTGGACATCTTGGAAAAGGGTTACCGTATCCCTTTCCTGAAATCACCCCCGCTGTCTATGACACCCAGGGATATGTCGCCCTCGTACCGGGGGGAAAAACAACAAGTTCTTTTCAATCTGCTCGATCAGATGATCGAAAAAGAAGCAGTAGAACAGGTCTTCGACCTGGAATCCCTGGGGTTTTACAATTGACTGTTCCTGGTGCCAAAGCAGTCAGGAGGATGGCGACCGGTCCTAGATGTGAGCAACCTAAACCTCTTTGTCATCAAGCAGAGGTTCAAGATGGGGACGCCTCAGTCAGTGCTTGGGGCTTTAAGACCGTGGGATTGGATGGTGTCTCTAGATCTCCAGGACGCATATTTTCACGTCCCCATCCATCCCCAGTCAAGAAAGTACCTGCGGTTTGTCCTGAAGGGGAAGGTTTTTCAATTCAGAGCACTCTGTTTCGGACTAAGCACGGCACCGATGGTCTTCACCTTTTTGATGAAGAACATTGCGAGATGGATTCATCTGTCGAAAGTCAGGATCTCTCTCTACTTGGACGACTGGCTCATTCGAGCCTCCTCGATAGCCCGGTGTCTAGAGGACTTTCACTCGACTTTGACGTTAACGAAGTCCCTGGGACTTCTGGTAAACTTCGAAAAGTCACATCTGACCCCTTCTCAGTCCATCGTCTATCTGGGGATTCAGATGGACTCCGTGGCTTTTCGGGCTTTTCTGTCCCAGGGGCGACAGCAACAATGCCTAATCAAAGTGTCAGCCTTTCTGGGGAAAGAATCATGCTGGGTGAGGGAATGGATGAGTCTGCTGGGGACCATTTCCTCACTGGAGAAGTTTGCTTCCCTGGGGAGGTTGCACCTCAGACCTCTTCAGTTCTTTCTTTTGGACAACTGGAAGCACGAGAACGACCTGGAGGGGATCTTGGAGATCTCAGAAGAGGTGAGAGAACACCTAAGATGGTGGTGAGATCCGTTGAAGCTTGCAGAGGGAGTCTCCCTCAAGCTTCAGAGTTCCCGACCTAGTGTTGTTCTCCGACGCGTCTACCACGGGGTGGGGAGCGACACTAGGAGGGAAGGAAGTGTCAGGCACCTGGAGAGGGGAACAGGTGTCCTGGCACATAAACCTCAAGGAACTGGCAGCAGTTCATCTTGCGCTTCAGTTTTTCCAAGACTAAGTCTCTCGCAAGATTGTGCAAATCAACTCGGACAACACCACAGCTCTGGCATACCTCAAGAAACAGGGAGGAACCCACTCTTGGTCCCTGTTCTTCCTTGCAAAGGAGATCTTGTTGTGGGCGAGGGAACACGACGTTACTATCCTGACGAGGTTCGTCTCAGGAGTAGAAAACATCCGTGCAGACCTCCTCAGTCGGCAAGGGCAACTGCTGCCGACAGAATGGACCCTTCACCATGGACGGTCATGCCAAGAAGACTGTGGAAGTCTTGGTGGGGACGTCCTCTCGTGGACATCTTTGCAACTTCGAGAACAAAGAGACTTCCACTGTATTGCTCACCGGTTCTAGACCCAGGAGCAGTGGCAGTAGACGCCCTTCTCTGGGACTGGACAGGACTAGACCTGTATGCCTTTCCCCTGTTCAAGATCCTAGGGGAAGTAATGAGGAAATTCGCAGATTCAGAAGGAGCGAGGATGACACTAATCGCCCCCTTCTGGCCGGCGACCGACTGGTTCACAGAGGTCATGTCCTTCGTGGTGGACTTTCCGAGGACTCTGCCACCAAGGACAGATCTACTCAAACAGCCCCACTTCGAGAGGTACCACAAAAACCTCCCCGCTCTGAGTCTGACTGCGTTCAGACTATCCAGAAGTTGGCCAGAGCGAGGGTTTTTTCAAGACCTGTGGCAAGAGCGATCGCCACTGCAAGGAGAGCTTCCTCTCTTGCAGTGTACCAATCCAAGTGGGCTGTTTTCAGAAGTTGGTGCAGAAAGAAGGGCATTTCCTCCACATCAACCTATGTGAGCCAGATAGCGGACTTCCTCCTCTACTTGAGGAAGGAAGTAAAATTGGTGGTGCCGACAATAAAGGGCTACTTGAGTGTGCTGTCGGTAGTTTTCGGCATAGAGGGCTGGATTTGGGCCAATAACAGAGACCTTCATGATCTCCTAAGGTCTTTTGAGACTACGAAGGTACCTCAACCGAAAGTACCATCTTGGAACTTAGACATAGTTCTTAAGTTCCTTATGTCCAGCCATTTCGAACTGCTTCACACAGCTTTGCTTAGAAACCTGACTAGAAAAACGGTTTTCCTAACTGCTCTGGCGACGGCAAAGAGGGTTAGCAAGATCCAGGCTATAAGCAAGCATATTGGGTTTAAGAACCACAATGCCGTTTGTTCTTTGAGCCCGACGTTCTTGGCAAAGAACGAAAACCCTTCCAACCCTTGGCCCAAGACATTCGAGATTAAGGGTTTGACGGAGATCGTGGGTCGAGAACCAGAGAGAGTCCTGTGCCCTGTCAGGGCTCTCAAATTCTACTTAGAAAAGACGAAGGACTGTAGAGGACCTTCTGGTAACTTGTGGTGCTCTGTCAAGAAGCCAGATCTTCCTATGTCTAAGAACGCTCTAGCGTTCTTCCTTAGAGACACCATTAAAGAAGCTCATTCCTTGTGCAGTGATAGTGATATGAGGCTTTTAAAAGTGAATGCCCACGAAGTGAGGGCTATTTCTACCTCGGTAGCCTTTCACAAAAATATGGCACTCAGTGACATTTTGAGTGCCACCTTTTGGCGGAGCAACTCGGTGTTCGCTTCACACTACCTGCGGGAGGTGAAAGCAACATACGAACATTGCTATTCGCTTGGCCCATACGTCGCCGCAGACACTGTTTTGGGGACAGGAGGTAGCACTCATCCTATCCTTTAGTGGTTAGGTGAGTTTTTTAATATTGTGTGTTTTTTGGTTGTGGGGTCGACCGCCTGAGGCGGATCTCCCTTCCTTTAGCCTAGTTTAGTGGGACTAACCTTTGGTAGACTAGGCCAGGTGGTGTTTTTATTGCTTTGTTGCCTTCATTGCATGGTCAAATGGTCTAGTCACGTCGAGGTCACGTCCCTGTTGACAGATCATCTAGAGCGCACCAGCTACACAGGTCTCTACCTCGCTGGCAACTCTAGTAAAGCAGAAGCAGACTTGGGTGACAGTAATCACGAAGTCAGCTATGCTAACAGGTAAGGAACCAAGATATCAATCATCTGCATGCTTATGTTTCCTAAAATTCTATTCTGTCTCTGCCCACCTCCAAAGGTGGGATTCAGCTATATATATATCTGACAGGTAAGTTGCATGAACAAAATGATATTGTAATGATACAATAAAGTTTGTCCATACTTACCTGGCAGATATATATATTCAAAGTACCCACCCACCTCCCCTCAGGAGACAGTGGGAATAAAAATCTGAATAGAAAATGGGAATGGTTCCTGATACCCGCCTCCCAGCGGCGGGAATGGGTACTAACCACCTGACTCCCACTATGTGTGTCGTAAGTTTTTTTAAATTCTGTCGGACTTCGGAAGAATACAGCTACATATATATCTGCCAGGTAAGTATGAACAAACTTTATTGTATCATTAAAATATCATGTTTGTGTTACTCTCGTTATTTGTAGTAAAATGGCAAGATCATTTATGTATTATTTGGCTTTAGATTATCTTGATACATGTTTAATAATATCCCCACAAAACTTAAGGGCAAATGCATTTTTTTTATTTCCTGGTTTGTAGTGTAGAGAAAAACCAGAGTTCTTGAGACAAATTACCTTTAATTTTGTCATGTATTTAAACTTGAATGAATACGTTAAATAATAAGCCTATTTGAAAAAATGAAATAAACAACTACTGCTGTATCCACAGTAACAGTAGCAACTAGTATGCCACTGTGAAAGGAGGAAATAATGAATGCCACAGCACAGTACCAAGAAAACTCAGATGAATAACATCTTTTCTGGGCTCAGCTCGTGTCGCTGCGCGAAATATCCTTTAATCTATTATTTCTAGGGTAAATGTACTAACACATACCAGAGAATAAATAAAATAAAGAATAAGGTCAGTATAACTGACTCGCTCACCCTCCAAAAGGGTGTCGGTATGAACACTAGGCGAGTGAGACCACTACCACGAGCCAAATGCCAATAGAAATCTCCCACTACAAAACCCTCCAAGAGGAGAGCCGACCCACAGAGTGAGCAGCTCGTACTACTACTACCATCCCATGCTGCCGACTGCTGCGCCTCTAGTGCATCCTTTCAGTTAGAGCACACGAGTCACACGTGCTATTTTTCTCTCTGTGTTTTTGTGCCCTTTCGTTGGATTTTATCTATAATGGAGCGTGCAGCTATCGCAGCAGCTAAGTTAAGTACTCAGTAATTATGGTTAGTTGATTTTTTCCGGCCCTGAGACAGTATTTGCCGTTTTTTAGGTATAAATACGTACTCTGGGTCGAAGCATGGCAGCATGTTCTGCCTCATGGTGGGTTCGTTCCTGGTCTCCCATACCTAGAACATCCCCTTATCTATGTAACGCTCTATATTATTTATCCGTTTTACTTAGGGTACTGTCTACTCAGGTTTGTCATGCATGCATGTCTTTTACCTTATGTAGGCTTCTTCTTTCCAGACCCTAGTCCCGGCTCTTAGTATCGGCCTCTGACTAGCTTTGAGTGGTAGACTTTCCTTCGGGTTAGTCGTACACCCTCCTGGATTTTTCTCCTACGATATTGTTTTCTTTCTTTTATTTTATTTATTTGTACCATGTTTTTTGTATGGTTAGGTTAGTTAGGCGTCTGGCTTAGCCTAGGTCCTGGCTCCTTGAGCCTATACTACCGCTCATCAGTTCGGTTGCTTCCCTATAGCATCTCTCTGATCAGTTGGTTTTGGCCCAGTGGGCCTTTATGCTCCTGCTTTTCAGTTCAGTTGCTTCCCGATAGCATCTCTCTGATCAGTTGGTTGTCCTAGGCTTAGTTGTTTTGTTTTGGTCTTACCGCCTCGTGGTCACCACGCGATCACGAGTCAGCCAGACGCCGCCTGCCCAGTCTCTTTCCCCCCCCTCCCGCTCTTCCATAGAGTCGGGGGAGGGTGGGTAGGTCTGCCCAGTGCTCGCTCCACAATACCCGAGCCTGCTTCCCTCTCTCCCTCCAGGCGGAGGGGCCAGGGAGACGGGGACAGACCCAGACTGGACTCGACCTCTCCGGCTTCTCGGTCCGGCCGCGGTGGTAATGTGGTGGGGGGTACTGGCCTTTCCCCCCCACCCCCACCGTTGCTTCCTTGTCGCTCCGTGTTCGCTCGAGCCTGTATGTCTCGCTCTTTCCCACCTTACTAGGGCTCCTTTCATGACCGGAGTCCTGGCATCCAGCGGAAAGATGTTAGTCCACCCAGTAGAGTGGACCGGAACATACAGTGGGTCCCGCTAACCTTACCGTATTGCCGAGTTACTACACTCCGCTACGCACTGGACTTGGTCCGGCTTCGTTTGAGTGTTAGGTTTAAGTGTTATTAGATTAACTATAAGTTTATCTTAAGTACCTTAACCTTCCCCCCCCCCTTACGTGTCTACCGGATCTCGCCGGGATTATAGCCTATTCAGGCAAAGCAGGGGGGGTTATGCCCAAATTTTTTCCGAGCTCCGGCACGCAACGGAGTTCTTCTGTCCTTTAGCCTGTAAGTGATGTTCTTTAAGATACTCATGTGTCTTCCCACTTACAGACCACCAAACTGTGAGCATCCCGGGATGCGCCGCCACACTTCAGGACCCATGTGGACACGAAGTTTTGCCGGTCCCATGCTCCATGCGCGACTCTGCACGGGGACATCCAGGTCTGGTACCATGAGACGTTGTACCATATGTTACGATCTGGTGAGCCAGCTTTTAGAAGGGGTAAGTATTCCATCTCCGGTAGCTGCTCCGCTTCTGTTTTAGTGCTTAAGTTTTCATCATTCACTTTAACTTTAAGGCATCTAAGTTTAAGTTATACTTTAAGTTTTTAGTTTTTAAGTGATTCTTAAATCTAATCTACGCCCTCTCTTCCAGGCGCCGGCAGTGAGGGATACCGCACTGGCAACCCTGCGGGCCTGGGTCGGCGGTTTTGGGAAGAACGCCGCCAAGGGTATGCCCTACATCTTAGAGAAGCGGTTGGCGCTGTTAATCTTCCCCGGAGGCAAGGCGACCGGATACGTCGACCCAGTAGAGGCGGCCCCGACTATCGCCTTCATCCAACAAACAGCTGGCTGCCTCATTAACTGACCAAAGACCAGGATATCTCCACGGATGTCGCGACTTTGGATATTAATGTAGAACCTATGGTAGGTGTAGACGACCTGTTGGTCGAGGTAGGTATAGTGGACACCCAAGGGTCACCCTTGGGCGATAACTGTTTCTTCTACTCCTGCAACCTCTCCATCCTTCCAAGGCTTTACAAGGTGATGAATTGTATATCTCCTCCTGACGCTTCGGTTAGACCTAAGGTCAAGGGTCAAGCAAGTGAAATCCTTGTCCAAGACGACGTCGTCGTCTAAGAAAGACGGCTTCGGCGTCATCCTCCTCGCGTAAGTCTCCGGCTGGTAATCTCCCGGAGCAGACAGGTCTAAAGCTTCTAGCTCCGGCTCTAAGTCCTCGAGGAGTAAATCCTCCAGAGAGAGATCTCGCCCTCCGGCTGAGTCACCAGTTCCGCTACCCTTGGTTCCGGTTCAGAGCCACCCCTCCACCTCTGCAGCAGCTCCGGCCTTGGACTCCAATGCTGGCCTGTTGCAACAGGTGGGCGACCTGGTTGGGTCCCTTAAGAGTAGCATGGAACAAATGATCTCTCGTTTGTCGGATAGGATTACTTCCCATGACTCCATTATAGCCGGACTGAGAGAAGCCCCTTTAGCCTCTCTCCACTTTCCAATACGAGTGGAACTCAGCTTCCTCCGTATGACTCGCTTACCTCCGTTCTCGATGAACAACCCATGGAAGAGTAGCGTCATACGCCCCCTTCCAGGACGGTCTCATTTCAATACCGGAATTTGGAACTCGAAGGATAGAGGACTTCGAGTTCTACCGGAAGACCTCCAGCCTCCGTTCATAGGCTACGCAAGGCTTACAGCTTCAGCCATGGTTTCGGATGATAGGGTACCAAAGGAGACAGTCCTCTATTCACGAGACCAGGCTCAGAGAGAATGGCTCAGGTGTTTAGAGGACATGGATTGTTCTAATACCAAGATACAACCTTTTAAGAGTCCCTTTACCATTTTCACAATGGATGAGAGTACCCCGCTCCCGTTCCTGACAAAGATCGCGAGGTCTACCATCCCAGCGGCCCAGAAGGGAGAACCCATGCCTCAATTGAAGGAAGCAGATCCCACATCTCCGTTGCTCCCCTCAGCCGGAGAATTGTGGGAAGACTTGCCGAATACCTTCTCAGCTGGCAAACTCAAACCTGACTGTGCTATGGAGCAGTTTGGTGAAAAGCTACCCAGGCTCCCAGATAGCCTTATTCAGGCGGAATTTGACGCGAAATCGCGATTAGCCAGGTCAATTAACTCTATGGCTATGTCCGAGGTAGCAACCATAGCCTACGGCTCAGAACCGCTGTTTAAACTCATGACCAAAGCCCTGACTCAAACGGTACAGTCGGATATGTTTGAGTTTGCCACCGCTAGAACGAATTGTAGGAAGCATGTCCTACAAGAGGCAACCATTCGACATGAGCCGAATAGGTTACTCTCGTCTAGCATCTGGGGAGCAGATCTCTTCCCAGAAGCTATGGTGAAGGAAGTCCAGTCAGAAGCTACGAGGCTGAACCAGAGCCTTAAGGACCGTTGGGGCCTTACGGCTAAGAGGAGGCAAGACCTAACACCTAAAGGTAAGGGGCAGAGGAAACCTAGACGTTTCCATCCTTACCAGAAGAAGCAGCCACGCTTTCCTCAGCAAGTCCCAGCGGTGCCCTTAGTGCAAACAGCCCAACCTTCCACTTCTAAGGGTCAATCACAACCAATTTATGTGATATCCCCTCAGCCTCAGCCCTCCACCTCTTACGCCATCTCTCCAGCTTACAATCAAGCCTTCGAGGGTCAAGCTTCACAGAAGTATGACCGCTCGGGTAAGGGAGGCAGAGGTAAGCGTTCCTTTCGTGGGAGAGGGTCGGGAGGCCCCTTTAATAGGGGAAAGCACTTCAGAGGAGGTCGAGGCGGTTACCAGAACCAATGAAGAACTTCAGGTAGGAGGGAGGCTGTTTCACTTTCGCCACCGGTGGAACTTCAGCGAATGGGCTCAGAGCATAGTGTCAAAAGGCCTGGGTTGGAGCTGGTTGACGAACCCACCTCCATCCAGACCTTTCCGTCAACTTCCTTCCAAGGAATTGACAGAGTACGCAGAGGACCTCCTTCAGAAAGGAGCTATAGCGAGAGTCAAGAGATTGAAATTTCAAGGTTGCTTGTTCAGCGTGCCAAAGAAAGGCTCACAAAAAAGAAGGGAATAATCTTTAGACTTGTCCCGCTTAAACTTAGCCATCCGCTGCGACAAGTTCAAGATGCTCACGATCTCGCAGGTGCGGACCTTACTTCCCCGTGGGGCCGTCACCACCTCTATCGATCTTACAGACGCCTACTATCATATCCCTATTGCAAGACACTTCCGTCCATATCTGGGTTTCAAGATAGGAGACCAGGCATTCTCCTTCAAGGTAGTTCCCTTCGGACTCAACGTGGCACCCAGGGTGTTCACGAAACTAGCGGAAGTGGTAGTGCAACAACTCAGGTCACAAGGGATTATGGTAGTAGCGTATCTCGACGATTGGTTGATCTGGGCTTCAACAGTCGAGGAATGCAACAGAGCTACACTGAAAGTGATTCATTCGTTCCTGGAATATCTAGGCTTCAAGATAAACAGGACCAAGTCAAGACTCACTCCAGAGTCAAACTTTCAGTGGCTGGGCATTCAATGGAATCTATCCTCCCATACTCTGTCGATTCCATCAACCAAAAGGAAAGAAATAGCGAAGTCAGTCAAGCAATTTCTAAGTCACAAACTGGCATCAAGGAGAGCTCAGGAGAGGATCCTGGGTTCTCTCCAGTTTGCATCAGTGACGAACGTCTTAATGAAAGCCAAACTGAAAGACCTAACCAGAATCTGGCGCTCACGAGCAAATGTCAGGTCCAGGGACAAACTATCCTCAGTCCCTCTGATTCTAAAGAATCGACTTCGGCCGTGGGCGAAAGTCAAGAATTTGTCAGTGTCAGTACCCTTCAGTTCCCTCCACCAGGGATCACCATCCACACAGACACGTCCTTAAGCGGTTGGGGAGGTTATTCCCAGGTCAAAAAGGTTCAAGGAACTTGGTCACCTCAGTTCCAGTCAGTTCCATATAAACGTACTGGAGGCAATGGCAGTGTTCTTGACTCTAAAAAGATTACGCCCACCAAAGTACTCCCACATAAAGCTAGTTCTGGACAGCGCAGTGGTAGTACATTGTATAAACAGGGGAGGCTCCAAGTCACGTCATCTAAATCATGTCATGGTAGCCATCTTCTCCCTGGCAGACAAGTTCAGTTGGCATCTCTCCTCCACTCACATAGCTGGAGTGAGAAACGTCATAGCAGACGCGTTATCCCGATCAAGTGCCCTAGAGTCGGAATGGTCACTGGACAACAGTTCGTTCCAATGGATCCTTCAAAGAGTTCCAGGGCTACAAGTGGATCTCTTCGCATCTCAAGCGAATCACAAACTGCCGTGTTATGTAGCCCCCAACCTGGACCCTCTGGCCTATGCCACGGTACGCCACCCTGGCTCTAGACTGGAACAACTGGAAGAAGATTTATGTCTTTCCTCCAGTGAATCTTCTCATGAAAGTTTTTAAACAAACTCAGAACATTCAAGGGTCAAGTGGCTCTAGTAGCCCCAGACTGGCCGAAGAGCAATTGGTATCCCCTAATTCTGGAGCTGGGCCTTCGTCCTCTTCGGATCCCCAATCCCAGGCTCTCCCAGTCAGTACAAACGAAGACTGTGTTCGCTTCCTCAGGGATTCTCAAAACCCTAACTTTATGGACTTCATGAAGTTTGCGGCAAAAAGAGATGCAAATATTGACCCTCAGAATATTCTCTTCTTGGAATCCGATAAAAGGGATTCAACTTTGAGACAGTATGATGCTGCTGTCAAAAAGTTAGCATCTTCCTGAGAGAATCAGATATTAGAATCATGACAGTTAATTCAGCTATATCCTTTTTCAGATCCTTATTTGAAAAAGGTTTAGCAGCTAGCACGATTACGACAAACAAGTCAGCCTTGAAAAAGATATTTCAATTTGGGTTCAACATAGACTTGACGGATTCCTACTTCTCCTCTATTCCTAAGGCATGTGCTAGACTTAGACCTTCTGTAAGGCCTACGTCAGTTTCATGGTTCTTAAACGATGTTCTAAAGCTGGCTTCAGAAACCGATAATGACACATGCTCGTTTATAATGCTCTTAAGAAAAACCCTATTTTTATTAAGCTTAGCTTCAGGAGCAAGAATTTCAGAACTGTCGGCTTTATCCAGAGATCCGGATCATATTCAATTCCTTCCCACAGGGGAAGTCCTACTTTCTCCGGAACGTAGCTTTTTAGCAAAGAATGAAGATCCTTTGATGAGGTGGGAACCTTGGAAGGTACTACCCCTTCCACAAGATGTATCTCTTTGCCCAGTTACAACCTTACGAGCCTTTCTGTCCAGGACCTCCTCATCTTCATCGGGTCCCCTCTTTAAGAGGGAAAAAGGTGGAACTTTATCCATTAAAGGCATCAGGCAACAAATCCTGTACTTTATTAAGCAAGCCAATCCTGACTCTTTCCCCAAAGCACATGATGTCAGGGCAGTAGCCACCTCAATTAATTATTTCCAACACATGAACTTCGATGAGTTGAAAAAGTATACCGGATGGAAATCGCCGACAGTGTTCAAACGTCATTACCTTAAGTCCTTGGAAGCTCTGAAATTTTCAGCAGTAGCAGCGGGTAACATAGTTTCCCCTGACTCTAGTTAATTTGTAGTAGAAGATTCAGTCCTCCTTTCTACCTGCCTCACCCAACAGTTCGTCTATTCCTCCGTGTTCATTTACATTCACCTTGTGTCTTAGCTGCTTTTATAATGATGTAGTGGGTGCCCCTTATTTTTTTTTGCTAGGGACAACTCACAGATGATTATAGATATTGATCTCATGGATGTTACCCCTTATTTTTATGCTAGGGGATACATCTTATTTATAATGGTTACGGGTTTTGTATATTAAGTCATATACATTCCTTATATATTATCATTGTTGATTAATTTGTTCATTTGATTATCTTAATTGCTATTATATTTGATACATGCCTTTACAGTTACCATTTTGTTACATGTAAACCATTTTACCTCTGTACATATGTAAATTACCTTATGATAAGAAACATGATTAGAATTAAGTGTAATTTAAGCATATTTCTAATTTTGTATCACTGTGTATTTGTATCTTTTAGCAATTATATTCTTTTTTATATTTATTTTCTCTTTTATTTGAGACCTATTCTGATTTATTTTATTACTTTTGTTTACATCTTGTGCTATTTCTCTGGTACGATTTCGCGCAGCGACACGAGCTGAGCCCAGAAAAGGGATTTTGACGTAAGGAAAAATCTATTTCTGGGCGATTGGCTCGTGTCGCCAGCGAAATCCCACCCTACCCATCCCTTCGCCCAAGATTGCCTGCTAACTTCAGGATGGCCACTAGAGGCGCAGCAGTCGGCAGCATGGGATGGAGTAGTAGTAGTACGAGCTGCTCACTCTGTGGGTCGGCTCTCCTCTTGGAGGGTTTTTGTAGTGGGAGATTTCTATTGGCATTTGGCTCGTGGTAGTGGTCTCACTCGCCTAGTGTTCATACCGACACCCTTTTGGAGGGTGAGCGAGTCAGTTATACTGACCTTTTTTTCTTTATTTTATTTATTCTCTGGTATTGTGTTAGTACATTTACCCTAGAAATAATAGATTAAAGGATATTTCGCTGGCGACACGAGCCAATCGCCAGAAATAGATTTTTCCTTACGTCAAAATCCCTTTTTTTCCTTCTTGGCCATTGAAATATGACCTTGAAATGCAAGACAGGACTTTTCACATTACAAGATCTTTCAAGTTGGCATGTCTGAAACTGTTTGACACAGAGGAAGGTTGAATTATGATTAAGGGGCTGAGATGACCCTCTGGGTTTTCAGGAAGACATTCTCTCATTCGTTAAAATTATACCTCTTATTAAACTTCAATAAAAGTACTGAGAAAATTTTTAATCAACTCAATAGCAATAAAATAATTATTACAGAATTTATAATTCTCATTGTTTGAAGAGTAATAATAATTTTTCACTTGTAGATTTGTATTATTCGAGAAGACAAGAAAGTTGGCAGTTTCCCAATCAGCTGGGATGGATTGTGCATTGCTGCCAGTGGAATGGGCTGCAATGAAATAGCTGTAGGAGGTGGTGACAACCTTATTCATATTTTCACACTGAAAGACAACACGCTAACTGAGGTAAGTTGTGAGGTTTGCTTCTTGTAAAGTTCTTATGTATATTAATTTTTAGGAATTACATCCATAACAAAGAACTAAAATTCGTAACTCAAAGGACTGACCTGTTATTGGATGTGAAAGCCCTTATAGTATTAAATTTTTTACTTATCGCTATTTTTGTCATAGTGTTTCTTCATGTTGACTCATCTGTGATTAATAATTGAGCAATTTAATTACAGCTTTCATTATAAACTTCTAAACTAAAAAAAAACCTTTTTGTTAGCTTGAACAGCTGCTTTTATCCCACAAAGCATAAGTGACGTAACCATTTATACCTAAAACTGTTGTTTTCATAAGTGCTGTAACCATTTATACCCAAAGTGAAAATATGAGAACTCTTGAAGGACAAGCCATGGTCTGAAATACTTTTCGTATACTGAGTAAGTAGTACCATTAAACATTTGTATTTTTTCCAGAAAACTACCCTGCAACATCTTGGTGCTGTGACTGATGTTGCTTATTCTCCAGATACCCGGTATCTTGTGGCATGCGATGCTAACCGTAAGGTAAGCCAAAGTTTTGCAAAATAAATGGAAATTAAATCTTTGCCTCTCCCCCAAACTTCCAGACTTAGTAGGCTTGTTCATAAGCCAAAGTTTTGCAAAAACAAATGGTAATTAAATCTTTGCCTCTCCACCATACTTCCACTCTTAGTATCCTTGTTTGTAAGTTGGGCCAATCAGAAAGTATATGCAAGATAACTATCATAACTAGACCTATAAGTTGTTCAATTGTTGCGACTTTACTTTGGTTGTTGAACTGAATATAGCATTGATGAGGATTTGATTTCTTAAGAGCATGAAAGTGTGCTGCTGGCCTGCTTTCCTTCTCACTTTTGGGGAGTAGGTGCCCCACTTTCCAGCTCGTATTACTGGTTAGCAACGGGGAAAGCGATTGGTAAATATTGGAAATTCCTGATGTCTGTAAAATAAATGTACAGTGGTCCCCCCGTATTCGCGGGGGATGCGTACCAGACCCCCCCGTGAATAGTTAGAATCCGCAAATGTTTGGAACCCCTATGAAAATGCTAAAAACAGCCTATTTTGTTAGTTAAAACTCAAGAAAAACCCACTAAAAATTTTCATTCCTGTTTTTTTAATAGTTTTATCACAAAAAGTGCATTTTATGATGAAATTCATCAAAAAAACCAGGAATTTGTGGATATTTATCATAGAAAAATACCGCGAATGCGCGAATTTTCCACGAATAATGCAGGGAAACGTTCCCCAGAGAAATCCGCGAATGTGCGAGTCCGCGAATCTGGAGAACGCGAATATGGGGGTCCACTGTAGACTTAATGTCTTTTTCCAAATTTGTTCTTTGAAAATGTGATGGGAATGTATGTTTATAAGAATTTTGTTTTTCTTATTTGCAGGTGATTGTATACTCACTTCCAACGTACGAATTATTTAACAAAATTGAATGGGGATTCCACAACGCAAGAGTCAACTGTGTTGCCTGGAGCCCCAATAGTCGTTTAGTAGCTAGCGGTTCTCTTGATACAATGATCATCATCTGGAGTATCAGCCAACCCTCTAAGCATATCATCATCAAGAGTGAGTATTTATACTTGGAATCTGTTGTTGCAACATAAGGTAGCTCTTGACACTGATTTAGATTTGAGCCAAACTGTAGCTACCTTCTTTCCCTCAGCAGTCCCAGAGTATATCTCCATTTCCATGGAAATCATTAGGGATCTGGAATAATGACACTATCATTACACGTTCAGTACAGGGAATATTTAAGTTTTTCAGCTGGGTAAAAGTAATTTTCAACTCTAAAAATGAAACACATACCCAGGTTTGTTCTTAATGGCTTTTATTATTTTAACACTTACTACAGTACTACTGTAAATGTTGCTTTTGTAATGACCAAAAACTGTAGCTAAATTTAAAAAAATTTCCAGTTAAATTGATCTTATATACTATACAAAGTATAAGATGTACACTCGGCAAGGAAAGTTAAGATACAGTTTTTTTAAATCTTCAGACATATATTGTTCAATAATGCCACACCTGGCAACTCTAGAAAGGGGGCAGAGCTTCAAAATCATAGCGTTTGTTGCTTTTTAGATTTCCATTAACATTACACCATAGAGATTCTGTAGAGGTCCTATGTGTAATCATTTATACTTGAATGTAGAAACAGGCTCTATATTATTTGTTAATGTTGGTTTGGTAACGTCAGTTCAGGGTAGAATATCAATCATCCCTTTTTAAAACTTACTGTGAAACCTTATTTATAAGTACGTAATGTTTAACGCTAAACTGAAGTAAAATTCATACGTAATTGAAGACAGATCTTAAACAATGAGAGTGTGTTTTAAAATTTGGGCAGTACTTGTGGAGATCGTGAGGAACAATACAGTAAAGAATGAAATATTATGACAATAGAGAGCACGCAAGCATAGGCATAGAGATACTTAATTCATTATATTTACTTTGAGAGATTGTGATAATATTTTTTCAAATGTTTCAAGTGGGGGGAGAGAGAGAGAGAGAGAGAGAGAGAGAGAGAGAGAGAGAGAGAGAGAGAGAGAGAGAGAGAGAGAGAGAGAGAGCGCAAAATCTGCTTATGTGAAAGCTTATGCCTATTTTTAACTACTTAATTTCATTATATTTTCTTTGGGAGATTGATAGTAATATATATTTGTTCAGATACGTAATACAAACCTGAGGTCCTTTAACAATAGGAACATACTTTTGGCGTAGCTGGAATTACGGCCGTTGAATCTTGAACAAGGTGGTTAGGCAGTAACTACCGTGGGGCAGGCTAGCCTGCCCGGATGTAAACACTCCACTTTACTTTCGGCCGTCTTCCGATGAAGACGTGTGTTTGTGAGCTCCGGCTGACTGGTCGTTGATCATTTTTCCCGGTGGGATCCTTTTGGTTTATTTTTTGTATTTAAATAATTATGCATATATGGTGTTTGATATTAATACTAAACAAAGGTTTATCCTTGGTTTTTCAATTAATATACAAACCCACTTTTTGTGATAGCCTTTGTAACCGCCCCTCTACTGGTGTTTAGAGCCGGCAGCTAAGGTATGCCAACATATTATTTACATTCTTTCGCCCTTTAGCATTGGCTCAGACCTGCATGAGGACGAGATATGTATTTATCGTGAGGATGAGACATGTATTTAACGTAAGTGATATTGATCCTGTAACGGGACATGTATTCATCTGGAAATTACGCTTACGCTTGGGAATTACCAAGGGAACTTCAAAGGTTTGTCCATGTTTTGTTATGGTAATTTCTCTTCTCCTTCTTCCTTTCACTTGATATCGGAAGAAGGTAGGGAGGATGGGCGTGCGGTGTGCTGATGTTGGGGGATCTCCTCTCACTTCGGAGGGCGGCGCCCTTGGATTTGTGAGGAGTATCCTCATTACTTTAATAGTTTTTTTTTCTCCTTATTTTACAGACTACTGGTAATTGTGTTTTCAGCAGTATTGGTTGGATGCTCTTCGTGTTGGTTATCCTAACCTTGGAATTGTACCTATGACTCGTAGCATGTTGCAAACCGATCATCGAGTGTGTGTACTGATCCCCTGCTGATAATCATTTTCATTACCTCTACTACCCGGGAGTTATGTCACTGGACGAAGCTGTCGCGCTGCCCTGTGAGGTTATCTACTCCTGATGGTAGAAGTCTGGCAGAAGGAGAAACCGAAGAGAAAGAGAGCTTGTCAAGTGCCGTCATCCTCCTCTTAGAGATCTTCATATCTTCATGCCTCCCCCCCTTCAACTTTTAAGGCTTTGCCGTAAGAGAAGGTGGTCTCCCCCCACTAAGAAGTCTCGTCACGGGACTTCTAAGGGTCTGTCTCGCTCCGGTGAGACTGGTGGGTCTTCTGCTGGCCCTCCTGTTCCTTCGGGAACGGGGCCCATCTCTCCTTCCTCGGGGAGGAAGCAGACGGGGACCATGGAGGTACCGGCCACCGCTGGTATCTCCTCTCCCGGTTCCGAAGGTTCCACCTCTGGACCGGGAACCGTCTCGGCCGCCTGCTTGCTGGTATCTCCTCTCCCTGTTCCGAAGGTTCCGCCTCTGGACCGGGAACTATCTCAGCCGCCCGCTTGCGAGCGTTACCGAGTGTAAGGTCATCTACAGGTGATCGTGCAGCCAGGGTCCAGACTGCGGAGTTCGCTCCCCGTGTCAGGACCCAGGCACGGGGTGGAAGATGGTAGGAGTTGCTCGGGTGACTCTCGCCAGACCAGCGTCGTCCGGTGCCCAGGGTTGATGTGACGTTCCTGCGGGTCCATGCACGCAGAGACTGGTGGAGGCGGGCTATCCAGCCCTCTTTTAATTAATCCTTTTCTTTCAGAGACAGCCCCACTCAGACGACAGTCGCGTTCGTGCGACCGACCAGTCTCGGGGGTGGCAGACGCTTCACCTGCCAGGTAGGAGTTTCGTAGCCCTCCTCGAGGAAGCGTTCTCTCCACTGCTACTCCCGCAGGTCCCTCCGGAGAGGTGCAGTTGGGCTGTGTTGCTTTGGCAACTGCCCCAACTCCGTCCTGAATGGAGGACCTGTCAGTTGTCCTGAGGAACTGGCGAAGAGGAAGTCCAGGAAGAAATGGAAGGTGTCGCTGTTGTCTTCTGCCGCCTCTTCCCCTTCGACTTTTGAGGCCCCCCCGGCTGAAGAAGAAGGTAGCCTCCTCCCCCCCTAAGAAGTCTCGCTCAGAGACCTCTTGAGGGTCTGTCCCACTCCGGTGGGACAGTTGGGGCTTCCGCTGGTCCTCCTCTTCCTTCGGGAACGGGGCCCGTCTCTCTTTCCGCAAGGAAGATGACGGGGACCGGAGGGGTACCGGCTAACACCGGCACCTCCTCTCCTGGCACCAGAGGTTCTGCCTCGACGCCAGGTACCGTCTCGGCCTCTCGTTCGCGAGAGGTACGGAGTGTACGGTCACCTGCGGGTGACCGTGCAGCCAAGACCCAGGCAACAGAGTTTGCTTGGCGCCAGGATCCAGGCACGGAGCGGAAGACTGGTGGGAATCGCCCAGGTGACTCCCACCAGGCCAGTGATTGCTCTCGTGGCAAGTCGCCAGTACCCAGGGTTGACGCGACGGTCCCGGACCAGCCGCAGGCTGAGGCGAGGAAGTGGTCCAGCCGAGGTCCAAGCGGCGTGATGCGCCGTGAGGACAGGCCTCGCTCCCACAGCGACAGCAGACTGCCGGTCCCCTGAACGCCGCTTTCACCGGGACCGGACGGATAGGGGAACCAGCAGGAGCTCTTCTGACGCTCGGGACTGTCGCCACTGCTCTCGGGACTGTCGCCACTGCTCTCGGTCTAGCCGCTCTCCCCCGGAGAGCCGCTCGACCAGTGCAGCCCAATCGCCAGCAGCACTCCTGCTGGTCCAACGTTTCTCTGCAAGAAGACCGCTGGTCCAGACCTGCAGCTCGATCGCTACCGTGGGTTGGTGATCGTCTGCAGTCCTCCCAGCCTACTGGTTCTGCTAGTAGGCAGGGTAGGAACATGAGGTCTCCCTCACCTGTCCCTTCAACCTCCTCAGGCTACACCGGGAGGAACGAGGCGAACAGGAGTGACCGTGAGGAATGCACTTCTTACGGTCCGGCCACGAGCCTGGTTCGGTCTTGGGACCAACAGATCCTCGCTCAAGTGGTTGGAGGAGATCGTGGGGGGCTGGCAAGGACGAATGACGCTTCCCAGACTCTCAGAGGGACCATCACCGCTGTTCAAGTGACGGTCCATCTGGACCACGCGCTCAGAGACCGGGGTGGGCTCCCCCTTCGGTCCTCTTGAGAGGTTTCGACCTCGACGAGGACTGGGACGCGTCGAAGGACGGTATCGGCTCTCTCCTGTCAGGTGCTCGCTCAGCCCCACCCAGACGACTGTCACATTGGCGGCAGACGTTTAGCCTACAGTACAAGTTCGTAACCCCCCTCGGGAAAACGTTTTCTTCAGACGGTAACGTTTTCCTAGACTGAGCGGCCATGGCTGCTTGTACTCGCTTCTCCGACTGCTAGTTCCGCTGGGAAGGCGAGTGAGTAGCCAATCTTCCTCCCCCATTCCCTCTCTCCCTATGGCTGCGAAGGGAAGGGGAGGGATCCTGCAGAGCGTTCTCCGTAGGATTCCACGTTGGGGGCTGCTTTCCTGGGGGGACCTTCGGGTCCTACTGGATGTAAGTCCCTGTCGTTGAGGAAGGATCTTGCCCCATCCTCGATTTCTATGGGAATCGGGAGGACCACCACCCGACAATCGTCTGACGAATTCGGTGGGGGTTTCGCCGAGTGCTTAGAATTCTTGGGAATTTCTAGCACTCTCCGAGTGTTCTGGTCTTCTACGATCTGCAAACACTTGGGCGAAACCACGGTCCAGAGTGGGCGAGACGAGAATCCCAGATAATTGTTACTACGATAATCAGGAATCTCGCCGAATGCTCGAATTCCTGGAATTTCTAGCGTTCGAGAGAAGCACTGCTGCTGAAGGAAGAATATCTCGGGAAGGGCTCAGCCTGGATGGAACTGACGGTCCGTCGTCTCAGTAGGTGGCCAACCCCGGGATAGAGAAGAACGGGTGGGAACATCAAGTTTGGCTTCAACTATCGTCTTCGGTATCCTGTGTTCACCATAGAAGTCTTCCTTCGGGAAAACTTCTTCGCTCTCTTCATTAGAGAATGAAGGGTGTCGGCTTCCAGTCCTTATTCTTGTTCCTCGAATGGAAGAGAATTTAGGATGATATTGCCCTCGCGACGTACTTCTGTTATCAGTTGAATTGTCCGAGGTGTAGGCACATACCGCAGTTAACTCTACGGGTTGTGACCAAGACGAATACATAGTATCTTCTTAATTGAACTGCAACTCGAGACTGCCCTGCAAACCTCCTAGGAGTTACCAGCTTCGATTTTGAGATACTTATGGTATTGTTACAACAACACCACCTCAGCGTTTGCGTTCACCGAAATCCGTTTTGATTAAATGCAAATGCTCAAGCGTATTTTTTTGCGCTCGATGGTTCTAGCCAAACGCATTCCTTCTTGGAATGGATTACCTGGCAACTCAGGATGACGAGTGAGCGAGAGCTAGCGGTGTATGGGCTGCCTGCCGCAGCCCAGTACCAGCTGGCTCTGGTGGCTGGAATTCTCGCATACGTGAATGACCATCTCTGCTGCATCGCCTTGGACATTGCAAGAATTTTCAGACATATCTCAATAGACTCGCTATCATCTTTCTGTTTACCGCACGGTAACAGAAGTCTGTAGCCTAGTCTCCCGCTGCATCACACCTGCCGCTGGGATAATGCAGAAGGATTTCCTTAGACATCTGAGTTTGTCATCTAAATATATCTCATATTCATAGGTGTGCAATTGTTCATTGTTCACCCTGAATTGTAATGTATAACGGAAGACATCGCCTGTTCCCCGCCCTGCCGGCGCTACTTCCAAGTATATAGATGTCCTCCCTGGATAAAGCTGGGAAGAAGATGATGATGATTCAGCCCATGAGAAGCAGTTCTTCAGGCAGTACAATCCCTGTGTTTTCATTACTGAAAAGTGCTCCGCTTTCGCCTTTCATTGCAACTCTTGACTTCTCACCGAACAGCAATGAAGTAGCGGTTTAGCGTTTTCAGTCCTTTGTAAATCACAGGGATTAAGCTGTCTTTGCGGGTTGGTGTCATCGGCGAGACTTTTCTATGTTCAGAATCTTGAGAGTTACTTCTCTCGATTCGGCTGTGAAGACATAGGTCTGCATTCACCTATCACCTTCATCTTCAACGGCACAGTGTTGTTTCTCCTTAGTTGAGATTCAACTACTATGAGAACTGTCTTGCCATCTGGACCTCGGTCTCTAGAAGGCAATTGACTTTCGCCTGTTGGGCACATGCCTTGAGAGAATCATCTCGCCTTCCGGCATTGGTGGCAACAGATAGACGATTTGTATGGTCTCTCAGCATAACCCTTCAAAAGGCAAGGGTCACGTGACTACGCCTCGGATGCTTGGACAGCTCGCCTCACACAACCGAACGCAGTCAGTCGGCAGCTGTCGAATTGTCCGAGACCGTCATGAGCTACGCTGTGGACTTTGTATCGGTTGTTCCAGATCAGTTATTACTTTGTCCTACTAGCGTGTTCCGGTACCCATAACCATCGACACCCACCATGGAGTGTCAGTGTCTTTATCCACTACGGAGACGAAGAGACTTCGCTGCAGTGGGATGCGAGACACTTCGCTGCAGTGGGATGCAAGACCGCGAGACACTTCGCTGCAGTGGGATGCGAGACCGCTATACACTTCGCTGCAGATGGATAGACCAGTATGGGTACTGGACATCACTCCGAAGAATATGTCGGATAGGAAGATGGATAGGTCATCGCGACCATATCCTTCTTTCCCTCCGGGACTGCCCACAGGTCCTTGGAACCTCATTTCCCTGGACCAGTGGTGGATGCTTGCAAGATGTGTTTGCTTACCCAGCTCCTCGACATGACAAGTTGCATCTCGTCCATGGTGTGCAGTTGTAGAGGTAAGAAGGATGTGAGAGTGACTGGCTCTCCCCCTTCCACGCCTCTTCTCCATTCCTCGTCCTTCGGGTTGAGGATAGGACTCAAACTCACACTGGCTGGTCGGACGATTGATGCGGTAAGCCCACACATAAGCATCCTTTTTATGTTTATCAGAATCATAGAAGCAATCCCGCTCCTTCCTCTAGCAAGGGGAGGAAGGAGACGGACAATAATGCAAACCCTTCCCAGAACTTTGCATTAATGTCTCCGACGCCAATATTCTTCACAGCCCTTTTTCAGATGAGTCACAATCCCTCACTCATTTCGAAAAGGCCCAGAAGTCTGACTCTTGATCACGCAGCTCCAAAACTCTGATCAAGTTGTCAGAGGCAGCAGGGCACTCCTCCTTGCTCTTAAGACCAGGAGGAGTAGCCTAGGTGCACAGAACTCCAGTCAGTTCTAGAGGCTCACTCAGATTCCTCCCACCAATCAGTGAGTCTTTCTATTGTTAAAGGACCAAAAGGTTTGGTATCAGAACAAATAACAATTTGTCGAAAATTGTATTTTTCCTAACTATACAAACCTGAGGTCCTTTAACAAATATGCCCACCTCATGCCACCCCTCAATCTGAACCTGGGCCGAAAGGCAAAGTGGAGTGTTTACATCCGGGCAGGCTATCCTGCCCCATGGTAGTTACTGCCTAACCACCTTGTTCAAGATTTCAACGCCGAAAGTATATTCCTATTGTTAAAGGACCTCAGGTTTGTATAGTTAGGAGAAATACAATTTTCGACATTGTTATTTGTTCCGATACGAATACAAACCATCGGTCCTTTACATTAGGAATGTAACTTGCGGCAGCTGGAACCGGCCGTAAGCTTCGAACAAGGGAGTTCGGTAGTTAACTGCTTGTCCAACAGTGCGCGCACTGCGCGACTGGGAGGTGAAGATCCACTTTGCTTGCGGCCGCCGACGGAGACAGACGTGTTGTTCGCTCTCTGCCTGCTTTCGTCGTATGCTTTGTATCTTCTTCAAACTTGGTTTGTTTTGTGTGTGTTTGATAAAATACTGTAAGTACGTGTGCTTTGTATTTTATTATTATTTCATTATTATGCATTCTCGTGAGCTGGAGATGTCCCCACGCCTTCCCATCAGCCGCAGAGTTTGCCCTGGTGTGGAGGGCTGTAAGTGTGGGGCCTTCCGCTCTTTTCCAGAGGTTGATCCTCATGAATTATGTGCTCGGTGCCGAGGGCACAAATGCTCTTGGGCCGAGCCCTGTGTTGTGTGAAATAATTGGTCGGAGAGCAGTGGGTGCTCTATGAGGGTAGGAGGAAGCGACGTAAGCCTGCCAGGGAGTCTTCGGAGTGTTCTCCAGCGACGCCCTTGGTCACAGACACGTCGTCTTCCTTCCTGCCGCCATTCCAGCTCTCGCGTATGGTTCCTTCCCCTTGTGGGGGGGGGTTTCTCGTTCCTTCTCTTCGCCTGATCCGTCAAGCGTAGAGGAGGGGGGCGAGATACCCCATGCTTCTGCTATGGGCGACGACCTCGGCCAAGTATGGTTCTCGCTAGGTCTCCAGGGCACACCGAGCGTTTGGGGGCTGCTGCATCATCTGGCGGGTGCTGCTCCGGTCACCCATGGACCGGTGACCACCACCACTGTCTCGACCCCGGGGTATGCTGCCCCTCCTCACCTGGTGTACACTCAGCATGTGACTTCGGTGACTCCCTCAGCTGCTGTGCAGGTCCCGATTGCTGGCTTTCCGAGGAGGGGCGTGCCTCCTCCACCCGGGTTCGTCGCTCTTGCCCCAGCCCCTGACTTTTGGTGCCCTTAGAGTTCGCCCCTGGATCTTCCACCGGTACCCAGGATGTCGCTGGCCGCTGTCCTGCCTCCTGCTGTACCCGATGTTCCTGCCATACCTGCTGCTCCTGCCGTGCCAGCCGTGCCTGGACCAGCCCCTGCCGACGTCGTTCCTGCCTGTTACGGATCTGCTATCTCAGAGACAATGTTACGGTGTCGAAATATCCTGGTTAAAGGTCGACACGATGTTATGGCCTCTGAGAGAGGCCCGCTTCAGGTTCAATATGAAATAAAAAAAAAAATATTTGTTCCGATACGTAATACAAACCCTCGGTCCTTTAATAATAGGAAGTAGCTAGCGGCAGCTGGAACGGTCGTAAGCTTAGAACAAGGAGAGAATGGTAGTTAACTGCTTGTCCGACAGCGACTGGGAGGTAAATAAATCGCTTTTTGCTTTCGGCTGTGGTGTGACAAGACGTGTTTGTCATCGCTCTGCCCACTACTCGTTGTATGCTTTGGTTTAAATCATCCTTATTCTGGTTTGTCTGTAGAGTGAAAGAAACTTGTAAGTACAGTTTTTTCATTTTTGTACATGAAAACTTACCCAGCAGATATATACTTAGCTATAGACTCGGTCGTCCCGACAGAATTTCAAAACTCGCGGCACACGCGACAGGTAGGTCAGTTGATCCACCATTCCCGCCGCTGGGTGGCGGGATCCGGAACCATTCCCGTTTTCTAAGACAGATTGTCTCTGTCGCTTGAGCGAACAACATCTGTTGTTCATTCCTCCATTTTGGATTTCTACTCGTTTGCCGAGAATTTGGATTGGTTTTTTGGTGACTTATTCTGTTTTTTCTCTGGCTTGGCATACGCTTATTGTGGACTGTTTTTCGACTTTGATTTTGACTGCTCTTTCACGATGTCTGACGCTAAGGCTTCACCTATGTTTAGAGTTTGTAATAGGGAAGATTGTAAGGTTAGGCTGCCGAAATCGTCGGTAGACCCTCATAATGTTTGCTCTAAATGTAGAGATAATGAATGTTCTATTAATAACACCTGTATTGAGTGCGAGAACTTAACAGAGCTTGAGTGGAAGGAGTTATCTTCTTATGTTAGGAAACTTGAGAGGGATAGAATAAGGAAAGCCTCAGTTAGATCTTCAAGTAGATCTTGTTCTCTAGAACAAGACTTTCATAACTCTCCTGTTACTAACGATTTTCCCTTAGCCACAGCTGCTTCTCCCGGTTCTGAATCCAAGGATTCTTCCTCTGAAAGGGAAAATGTGAAAGCTTCTATCAAGAAACTTCAAGCTCAGTTACGAGCGTTAAACGAAGGTAAGAGTGGTGATAGTGATTTGTGCAGTGTCCCCAGTGCAGTGGAGGGGGCGTCTGACCGGTTCCTCATTGCTCCTAGGCCTAGACCGCTTCCAAACTCCCAGGACCAGGGGAGGAGGAATGTCAAAAGCCGCAGGGAGGATGCAGAACATCCCCAACGGTCAGGCATCCCTTCGGCAGATCCTGATGTAACGTCCCAGGCTGCCCTGGATAGCCGCAGAAAAGGCATCCTAAGGGAGTGTTTTTTGGCCTCGGACTCTTCCTCTCCTAAACGAGGATGGAGTTCTGCCTCTCAATTGCGCCCTTTGAAGAGAGCCTGGAAGGCACCTAAAGGAGACGCGGCTGATTCTAGCCCAGAGCGTTTTCCTGAGAATTGGCCCTCTGATCCTAAGAAGGCGAGACAGGAGGAGTCCTCTCTTCAGGATCCCACGAAGAAGTTCCTGATCAACCTGCAGGAGCAGTTATCCTCTCTGGTAGGCTCCTTCACTAAGGATTCAACAAGGAGGAAAGATGTTTCGCTCCCTGTTAAGAGTTCCTCTAAGCGCCCCTCTTCGGCTAGGAGAGAGCCCTCACACTCTCCAAGGCGATTATCTCCTTCGTCTAGAGACTTTAGACAGGAGTTTTTCTCCTGACAGGCGATTCCTTTCGTCCTGTAGGTGCTCTTCTCCAAGAAATAAGCTCCCTCCTTTAGACAAGGGTTTGAAGCCTAACAGAAGCGCCTCAATTCATCGTCAGGAAGTGCGTAGCCTCTCCCCTTCTAGACGCCTTGAATCGAGCAGAAGTCTCGATCGGTTCAGGTTCAAGGAGCCGGAAGAGAACCAAGGAGCCGGAAGAGAACCTAAACCAGTACAAGTATCAGGATCCTTTGGGACTGCAGGACCAGGAGTGGAACCAGGAGTCAGTCAGGCGCAAGGAGGCAGTCAGACGCAAGGAAGGGCGCCAAGAGCCTTTCAAGCGCCAGGATTCAGGGCGCCAGGAGTCGGTTAGACGGCAGGAGTCTGTTAGGCGTCAGGAGTCAGGGCGCCAGGAGTCTGTTAGGCGTCAGTAGTCAGGGCGCCGGGATCCTCTCAAGCGCCTTGAGTCAGGGCGCCAAGAGCCTATCAAGCGCCAGGAGTCTTTTGGAACTCAAGTGACTAGACACCAAGAGCCTAGTAGGCGCAAGAATGTTTTTGACTGCCAGGAGCCTCATTCTTCTTATAGGAATTTTTCTCCTCCTTCGACGGCAAATAGAAATTTGTCGAAGATTCAGCGCTCTCCTTCTCGGGAAAGGAGTACTTCTCCCGGGAAGAGCCCTATCACTTCCAAACGGTCGCCTTCAGTTGAGCCTTTGGAAGAAGTGTCGGATGATGAGAAGCCCGTAGATGTAGCAGTCTCAGACTACAAGAGGCTCTCACTTCTGCTTCTCAAGGAGTTCGGAGACTCCCTTCATCCTGCTGATCCTCCATCACCAGGATCACTAATGTCCAGCACCAAAGCTCATAAGTCTTCTTCGTTCGTTAAGATGCGCCCGGCATTATGCATGAAGAAGGCTTTAAAGACCTTTACAGAATGGTTAGCCTCAAGAAGAGAAGCTGGTAAAACAGTTTTTTCTTGTCCTCCTTCCAAGTTAACAGGGAAACCTGGAAGGTGGTACGAGACCAAAGAACCCATGGGATTAGGCCTCCCATCATCCGCAGACGCTGAATTTGCTTCTTTGGTAGACGCATCTAGGAGGAAGTCTTTGCTTTCTGCAAAGGCAACATGGGGCATGTGTGAATTAGATCATCTTCTAAAGGGCCTCTTCAAGACTTTAGAAGTTTTCAATTTTATGGACTGGGCATTGGGAGCATTAGCCAAGAGAGCCCAAGACACGGACTTCGTCTCTATGGAAGAACTTTCAAAGTGTTCTGACTTGCTTGGACAGAGCAGTTATGGACGGCTCTGTAGAAGTTGCCTCTCTGTTTGGAACAGGAGTGTTAAAGAAGAGATCGGTCTTTAGCTCTTTTAGCAAGAGCCGTATCACCTCTACAAAGATCCTCTCTTCTTTTCGCTCCTCTGTCCTCTCATCTGTTCCCGCAGGAGACGGTTAAGGAGGTAGCAAAATCCTTAACGGAGAAAGCAACCCAGGATCTCCTCACACACTCGGCTAAAAAGTTTAGACCTGCTGTGCCTATTGAAAAAAGAGAGAGACCCTCGTTTGTGCAGCCCTTTCGAGGTGCCTCCTCTTCTAGAACCCCTCTTAGAGGTCGCAGACCAGAACGGAGGAGTAGACCATCTAGAAGGTCCTTCGGGAAATCTAGATGAGCAGAGAGTCCTCCAGACAAAAGTAGGCGCCAGACTACTCCATTTTGCAAAAGTCTGGGCGCAGAAGGGAGCGGATTCTTGGTCCCTCTCGATCCTGAAAAAGGATACTTGATCCCCTTCAGGGAAAATCCTCCCTTGACGACAACTCCAAGGGAGTTGAGTGCAAGATACTCAGATCCTGTCCGAAGGCTAGCTATTCTTCAGGTAGTGGAACAGATGATTTCGAAAGAAGCGGTAAAACTGGTACAAGATCTCCAGTCTCCAGGATTTTACAATCGGTTGTTCCTGGTACCAAAAGCATCGGGGGGATGGAGACCGGTGCTAGATGTCAGTGCCCTGAATTTCTTTGTTATGAAAAAGAAATTCTCGATGGAGACGTCTTCCTCTGTTCTGTTTGCTCTTCGTCCAGGGGACTAGATGGTGTCCCTGGACCTTCAGGATGCATATTTCCATGTGCCAATTCATCCGGCATCGCGGAAATACCTAAGATTTATGTTCCAAGGGAAAGTATTTCAGTTCCGAGCAATGTGTTTCGGACTTTCGACTGCCCCTCAAGTCTTCACGGACATCATGAAGAACGTAGCTTATTGGCTACATCTGGAAGGGATCAGGATCTCATTATATCTAGACGATTGGCTAATAAGAGCCCAATCGGAGAAACAATGCCTGGAGGACCTTTACTTTACTCTGAACTTGACAAAGTCCCTAGGACTTTTAGTCAATCTCGAGAAATCCATGCTGACTCCCCAGCAAAGCATTGTCTATCTGGGGATTCAGATGGATTCTCGGGATTTTCTAGCGTATCCTTCGCAGGAAAGGAGAGAACGCTGTTTGGAAAAGGTGGCAGTCTTCTTAAGGAAAGAACATTGTTCCGCGAGGGAATGGATGAGTTTGCTGGGGACCCTCTCCTCGATGGAACAGTTCGTTTCCTTAGGAAGACTACACCTAAGACCCCTTCAATTTTATCTGAAGGAGAGATGGGATTGGAAGTCTCAAGAACTGGGAGAAACCTTTCCAATCTCGAAGGGAATCAAGGAGAATCTCCTCTGGTGGTTAGATCCATAAAAACTTAGCAAGGAGATCTCCCTTCACTTAAAGAACCCTCGCCTAGCGTTATTTGCAGACGCCTCAGATTCGGGATGGGGAGCCACCTTAGGTTCGAAAGAAGTGTCAGGCACTTGGGAAGGAGAACAAGTGTCCTGGCACATAAACAAGAAAGAACTAACAGCCATTCATCTGGCTCTAGTTCATTTCGAGGAACAGGTCTCAGGTCTGGTGGTTCAAATTCACTCGGACAATACAACAGCCCTTGCATATATATAAAGAAACAGGGGGGGACGCCATTTGCCTTTCTCCCTGTACGACGTCAGCAAAGGATCTGCTGATTTGGGCTCAGGAAAGGAAAATCTCTCTTCTCACAAGGTTTGTGCAGGGAGAGAGAAATGTCCGGGCGGATCTGTTGAGCAGAAAAGACCAAGTCCTACCCACGGAATGGACACTCAATCTTCAGGTTTGCCAACAACTTTGGCATCTGTGGGGAAGACCCAATTTAGACCTGTTCACGACCAACAAGAACTACAGACTGGAAAATTATTGCTCCCCGATCTCGGATCCGCAAGCGGTAGCCGTAGACAGCTTTCTGCTAGATTGGGCGGGTTTAGATACATACGCCTTCCCTCCTTTCAAGATAGTAGGGGAAGTATTGAGGAAGTTCGCCTGCTCAGAGGGAACGAAAATGACCCTAATCGCTCCCTTCTGGCCAGCTCTCGACTGGTTCACAGAGGTACTGGAGTGGATAGTAGATTTTCCAAGATCGCTTCCACAAAGGAACGATCTTCTCAAACAGCCCCACTTCGACAGATTTCACAAGAACCTCCCCGCTCTAAGTCTGACTGCCTTCAGACTGTCGAAGGACTCGTCAGAGCAAAGGGTTTTTCGCGCGAAGTTGCGAAGGCTATTGCAAGAGCCAGAAGAGTTTCCACCTCTAAGGTGTATCAGTCGAAGTGGGAGTTGTTTAGAAGATGGTGTAAGAGTAAGAAAATATCCTCTTCCAGTACCTCTGTAACTAAGATCGCTGATTTTCTTCTCTATTTGAGAAAGAGTTGTAACCTGGCAGTATCAACAGTGAAAGGTTACAGAAGTATGCTGGCCTCAGTCTTTCGACATAGAGGTCTAGATCTTACAAACAATAAAGATCTTCATGACCTAATAAGGTCTTTCGAAACCACGAAAGACCAGAAAATTAAGAAACCTAGCTGGAACTTGGATGTGGTCCTTAAGTTCCTAATGTCAGAGAAGTTCGTACCTTCTCACACAGCTTCATTTAGAGACTTAACTAGAAAGTCCTTATTTCTATTCGCATTAGCAACAGCTAAGAGAGTTAGCGAGTTGCAAGCCTTGGAAGGTAAAGTTGGTTTTAGGAAGGAATCAGCGGTTTGCACCTTTAAACCACTTTTTCTAGCTGGGACTGCAGGGAGTGCCGAGTATCCAGGGGTTGATCCAGCGGTTGGCGGGGTCGGCAGTGGTCAGACATGGTGTGGTGACCACTACCACTACAACACTTACTACTCCAGGGTACGCCGCCCCTCCGCACCTGGTTTACACTCCTCATGTTACTACGGTGACCCCGACAGCTGCAATACAGATGCCACTCGCTGCCGTGCCAAGGAGGGGCGTGCCACCTCCACCTGGTTTCTTTGTGCTGCCGACCCCGGACTTCCGCTGCCCAAAAAGCTCCCCCCTGGACCTGCCTCCTGTGCCGAGAATGCTGGTGGCCGACAATAAGACGCTTGGGTTGCCTGATCTTGCGGCCGTACCTGCTGCTACCACCGTTGCTGGCCCAGCCGCTCATGACGCTCCTGCTGTTCCAGCTGCTGTTGACGCTCCTGTTGTTCCTGCTGTTCCTGCTCCTGCTCGTGGTGGTGCTGCTCCAGGCTCAGGTCCTTCCAGACAGGTGCAGTCGGGCCCTGTTGCTTCGGCAACTGCCCCGGCTCCGTCCTGGATGGAAGACCTTACATCTGTCCTGCGAAGCCTGACGAAGAAGAGGAAGGTGTCGTCGTCGTCTTCATCGTCTTCTTCGTCGTCTGCTGCCTCCTCTTCCCCTTCGACTTCCAAGGCTTCCAAGCCGAAGAAGAAGAAGGTTGCCTCCTCCCCCCTAAGAAGGCTCCTTCGGGACCTTCTAAGGGCCCGTCTCGCTCCGGGTATTCGGGGGGCTCTTCTGCTGGTCCTCCTGTTCCTTCGGGAACAGGGCCCGTCTCTCCTTCTGCAAAGAAGAAGACGGGGACCAGAGGGGTACCGGCTTCGGCCGGTACTTCCTCGCCTGGTGTTAGCGGCTCTGCCGCTAAGCCAGGATCCGGCTCGGCTTCTTGTTCGCAAGAAGTACCGAGTGTACGGTCTCCTGCGGGAAATCGTGCAGCCAAGGCCGAGGCACGGAGCAGAAGACTGGCGAGAGTCGTGCAGGCGACTCTCGCCAGGCCAGCGGACGCCTTCGTAGCGACCAGCCGGCAGCTCGGGCTGACGTGACTGTCTCCGACTGGCCATGGGTTGAGGCTGGGAAGAGGTCCCCCCGGCCGTCGGTACCAGCGATTCGTCGCGCCGCGAGGACGCTAACCGGTCTCATTGTGACAGCCAGCTCCGCAGGTCGCCTGACCGCCGCCTCCATCGGGACCGGGCGGATAGGGCGACCAGCAGCAGCTCGTCTGACGCTCGGGATCAGGGTCCACGTTCTCAGTCGAGCCACTCGCCTCAGGTGAGCGGCACGGCCAGGCCTGCAGCTCGATCCCCACCGCGGGTTGGTGATCGGCCGCAGCCCTCCAAGCACGCTGGTCCTGCCAGCGAGCGAGGAGGGAGCATCAGGTCAGCCTCTCCGGTACCTTCAACTTCTCGGGATACGCCGGGAAGAGCTAGGTATCCAGGAGTGATCGTGAGGGGTGCGCCTCTCGCGATCCCGCTGTGACGCCGTACGCACCAGGCACGGTTTTAGGATCGGCCAGGACGTACGAGCAAGTAGCTGGAGGCGACCATGAGGGGTCCGTTGCTGTTCCTTCTTCTGAAGGAGGAGGGTCTCGAGAGCTGTTCTTGTTGGAGGGACTGGACGGTCCTACTCCTCAAGACGCGGTTACTCCCGAGATCCAGAGGAACTTTGCCGAGGTCATTGCTCTGATTCGTCAGCACAACGACCTTGGGGAAGGATCGCCGCTACCACCTTCTGAGCCCACGTCCCAGCTCGAGTCATTTTGGGGCCCGAAGAGGGAACCCAAGATGACGGTGGGTCTGCCGCAATCTGAGCTTGCTGACTCGGTCCTGGGCCAAGTGGAGAATCTCGTCTCAGGGCGAGAGGACTCGCTGAAGTCGGGACGGTCTTCCAAGCTACTTCCACCTCCTCTACAGTGTCAGAGGCGATTTTACGTGCCATCGGAAGACCCGATACCGCCTAAACAGGTTAACCCAGAGTTAGCAAGGCTAACTCCAGGTGTGTCCCTGCAGCAGCTCCTGTCGGGGAACCTCTGGTTCTCGAAGCAGGAGGCACTCGCCCTGGAATCTACCGCTATGGCAGCATTCCAGGCAGTCTCTTGGTTGGATCTGTGGTCCCTCACAGTATCCAAAGTCGCGGCCGGTTCCGGGAGTTCTGCTCTCGAAGACGACCCGGCGTTCAGGAGACTGTGCCAGTCTGGCGGTAGAGCCATTTCTTACCTCGCCCATCAGACTGCTAACCTGTGGGCCAACTTGGTTCTTCGTCGTAGGGACGCAGTCCTTACCCGAGTGACCAAGGGGGCTGGGCGTGAGGCGGCACTCGGTCTTCGCAACGGACCTATTAGGAGTTCCTCCTCCTCTCTTTCCTGGAGAGATGGTGGACGCTGCGGTGGAGAGGTGGTGCACTGATGACAGTGACCGCCTGGTTCACCAGGCAGTCTCGAAGATTTCTGGGCAACCTCGAGCTACTGCGGCTAAGCCTAAGAGTTTAGCTAGCGCTTCCTCGGCTGCTAAGACGGTTGCCCCGTCTAAGCCCCGTGTGAAGACTCCTGTTGCTTCGACTTCTACTAAGGGAGGCTGAAACCAGCCCTCCTCCCAGACCTCCTTTTCCCGAGGAGGTGGTGGGAAGAAGTCGAAGCGAGGTGGGAAACGCTGGGGATGGCGTTCCCCCTCACCTGCTGCCGGAAGTCGGGGGGTGCCTGGCGAGCCATTGGGCAACTTGGCAGCACTACGGCGCCGAGACCTGGATAGTAGACGTCCTTCGGGAGGGATATCTACTACCCTTCGAATCTTGGCCACCCCTCATCTCCAACCCGGTCCATCTGCAAACCTATGTCCGGGGTTCATCAAAGGACAACGCTCTTATGACAGGAGATCAAGACCATGCTGACCAAATGAGCTGTGGAAATCGTAGAGGATCAGTCACCGGGCTTTTACAGCCGCCTTTTCCTGGTGGAGAAGGCAACAGGGGGCTGGCGTCCGGTGATAGATCTCTCTCCCCTGAACCGTTTCATTCGCCAGACTCAGTTCACGATGGAGATGGCACGATCCGTGCTCGACTCCATCAGGGAGAACGATTTCATCCTTTCAGTGGACCTGAAGGACGCGAATTTTCAAATACCCATCCATCAGTCCTCCAGAAAGTACCTCCGCTTCATCTTCAACGGGACGGTGTACCAATTCAGGGCACTATGCTTCGGTCTGTCAACCGCCCCACAGGTGTTCACGCGAGTGTTCACTCTGGTGTCTGCTTGGCCCCATTCGCACGGGATACGTCTTCTGAGGTATCTCGACGATTGGCTGGTCCTGGCGAGCTCGCAGTTGCTGCAGGACAGAGATCGACTCCTCAAGTTTTGTCGCGATCTGGGGATTGTGATAAACTACGAGAAGTCCGATCTCGAACCCAAGCAGAAGATGAAGTACCTGGGTATGCTGATTGACACTGTAGCAGGGCAAGTCTTTCCCGCAGACTTGCGGATCAGCAAATTCAGGGAGGCAGCCGTCCAGTTCCTGTCTCGGCAGGAACAGGCAGCTCAGCAATGGCAAGTCGTGATTGGCCACCTGTCGTCACTCGAGAAGTTAGTCCCTCACGGGCGTCTTCACCTGCGGTCTCTCCAGTGGAGGCTAAGGGAGAGTTGGTCACAGGCAAAGGATCCACCTTACTTCCCCGTGTCTCTCACGGAGAAGGCGAGGCAGGACCTAGCCTGGTGGCTCGACGACAGGAACCTCTTAAGAGGAGTGCCTCTCCGCACTCCCCCCCCCCCAGAGATGTTGCTGTTTTCAGACGCATCGACCAAGGGATGGGGCGCACACCTGGAGGAGTTGCTGGCTGCAGGTGTGTGGGACCATCACGACAAGCACCTTCACATCAATGTCCTGGAACTCAAGGCGGCGTTCTACGCTCTCCAAGAATTCCAGGACCGCTTGGTGGGACACTCGGTGGTGTTGATGTGCGACAACACCACAGTAGTGGCATACGTCAACAAGCAGGGGGGCCTAGTGTGTCTCCTGCTACACCAGTTGACCGTGCAGGTGCACGAGTGGGCCATGGCTCACTCAATAGAGCTGTCAGCACGCTACATGCCAGGCAAGAGGAATGTAGTAGCAGACAAGCTCAGCCATCGGGATCAGGTGATAGGAACCGAGTGGTCCCTACACCCAGATGTGGCGGAAAGGCTCTTCAACCTGTGGGGGCGACCAGTCGTGGATCTGTTCGCCACCCGGCACAACAGAAAACTTCCGGTTTTCTTTTCAGCCGTGCCGGACCCATGGGCAGCTGCAGAGGACGCTCTTCAACATCCCTGGGACAACCTCTTCGTGTACGCCTTTCCTTCCTGCTGTCTGATTCGGAAAGTGATCAGCCGAGCACTGGCCCCTCTGAATCTAAGGATGATCCTGGTGGCTCCCAAACGACCTCAGGCCGTTTGGTATCCGGACCTGCTGGCTCTGCTTGCGGAAGCACCGAGAGAGATGCCCCACTGGCACAACCTTCTAGCCCAGCCGCACGTAGAACGGTACCACCAAGCAGTCCAGTCCCTACAACTTCATGGCTGGCTGTTATCCACCATCTCTTGCGAACGAGAGGCTTTTCTCGCAGCGCAGCAACAGAGATGGCTGGACACGTCAGACAGTCCTCTGCAGCTGTGTACCAGGGGAAGTGGGCCGTCTTCTGTGGTTGGTGTCGAAGACGGGGTCTATCTCCTCTCAGAGCCACTCTTCAGCAGGTAGCGGATTTCCTAGTGTTTCTTTGCCGAGAGAAGCTCCTCTCAGTACCCACAGTCAAAGGATACAGAGCCGCCCTGGCCCTGGTCCTGAAACTGAGGGGACTGGATATCTCGAATTCGTTCGAGATTTCCTTGCTCATGAGGAGCTTCGAAAGGTCTTGCCCACCCAGGGAACTCAGGCCCCCTGAGTGGGATGTGACTCTCGTCCTTAGGAGTTTGACTCGAAGACCCTTTGAGCCACTCCGAGAGTCGTCAGACGGATCTGACTCTCAAGACCCTCTTCTTGCTGGCCCTGGCATCGGCGAAGAGAGTAGGGGAACTTCATGGTCTTTCCTTCAATGTTAAACACACCAGGGGATGGGGATCTGTGATGCTCGATTTCGTCCCGAACTTCGTAGCTAAGACTCAGAATCCGTCGATCCCTGACGACAGGTTCGAGTCTTTCACAATCCCCTCCCTAATGGACTTCACCGATAACGATGCGGATGAGATGCTGCTTTGTCCTGTGAGGGCGCTACGGCGCTATCTGAAGAGAACTCGACACCTCAGGCCTGAGTGTCGACGCCTCTTCGTTAGCACTGGGGTTACCAAGAAAGAAGTATCCAAGAACACGCTTTCTTTCTGGCTACGTGAGGTGATCAGGAGGGCGTACGAGGCTGATGGTAGTGACGACACCTGTACCCTTCGTTCGAGAGCCCACGAAGTCAGAGGTATTGGACCCTCCTTGGCGTTCCGTAAGAACTTCTCCATGGCGCAGGTCCTGAAGGCAGGTGTCTGGGCCAACCAGACTACCTTCACGTCCTTCTACCTTCGGGATATTGCCCACAAGTCCTTGGATACTTTTTCCTTGGGACCTGTGGTGGCTGCTCAACACGTTGTGTAAGCTTACCCAGCACCCGAGCAGGCAGAACAGCATCGATTCCTAGTATGACTGGGAGAATGAATGTGCGAATGAGAGTGTGACTGGCTTCTCTTCACCATCTTTCTCTACCTCTACCTGTGGGCAGAGGGACACGGTCGTCACCATGCTGGAAAGGAATTTGATGCAGGTAAGCTACTCGACCGAGCTCCAACCTATCCCTTTCATTAGGGATAGGAGCATATATCCACCACTTCCTCCTACTAGAGGGGGGAAGTGGATGCCAACAAGAGACAAACCCATAACTTTATATTTGCTCCTGTACAGGAACAAGTTCTTACATTGCTGGTACGAAGAGATACGCTTGCCTCTCTCTTAGTATTTGGCTCAGAGGTCTGGCCATTGATCCTGCGGTGCACACCTCGATCAATCGGACAGAGGCTTGGATCCCTCCCTCGCTCTTATGATCAGGGAGGCATTCCAGGGTTGGACGAACACCAGTCTGTTCATCAAAAGACTCAGATTCCTCCCACCAAGAAGTGAGTCTTCCTATTGTTAAAGGACCGAGGGTTTGTATTACGTATCGGAACAAATGTCAATTTGTCGAAAATTGCATTTTTCCTAACTCTACAAACCTGAGGTCCTTTACATATAGTCCCACCTCATGCCACCCCTCACTCTGCGTATTTTGCATGGGCCAAAAGCAAAAGTGATTTGTTTACCTCCCAGCCGTGCGACTGTCGGACAAGCAGTTAACTACCGTTCTCCCCTTGTTCGAAGCTTACGACCGTTACAGCTGCCGCTAGCTACTTCCTATTGTTAAAGGACCTCAGGTTTGTATAGTTAGGAAAAATGCAATTTTCAACAAATTGTCATATCAACACAAACAGTTGAAACTGGGGATACGAATATAGAAAGAAACACTAACACAACAAAGGTTTATTGTTCCGACACGGCATACAAACCTTCGGTCCTTTTACAATAGGAAGGTACTAGCGGCAGCTGGTAGTAGGTCGTAAGGCTTTTCGAACAAGGGGTTCGGTAGTTAACTGCTTGTCCAACAGGCGCGCGCGCGCGACTGGGAGGTAAACAATCACTTTTGCTTTCGGCCTGCTGGCGTGTAGACGTGTATCATCGCTCTCTGCCCGCTTCATCGTCGTTGCTTTCGCATGGTTGCGTTTTCCTTTTTCTATTTATCTAGTGAAACTGAATTGTAAGTACAATCATTTCATATTTATTTCCATTGAATTCAATTGTGAATTAAAGGATCTTGGTTTCTCCACGCCCTCCGATTACCCGAGTGCCGGGACTGAAGGGCGTAAGTGCGGGAATTCATTTTTCACAGAAATGATCCTCGTATTGTGTATGCTCGGTGCCGAGGGCGGGAGAGCGCTCGCTCCGAGCTTATATTTTGGTTGGAAAGTGTAGATGAAAATCGTAAGTAAGTGCCCTTTTCATTTTATATTTTTATTTTTTTTACCTGTATGCTCGTTGCCCGAGCGAATGCGCTCGGCACGAAAACTTATTCTGGTTATGGAAGTGGGAAATCGCAAGTACAGTATTCCTTTTTTCATTTTCAAATAGTATTTTTTTTGATTGTAGCCATAACTCCAATTTTGGATCAGTTTTTCCGCCCCGCTCTTACCCGGAAATTGATCCCTTTTCCCCCTTTTGTTTTATTTGAAGTGAATGTGAAATCGCAAAGTGCAAGTTCTTTTTCATTTTCATATTTTTATTTTATTGAGATTGCATTATTTACTTGGATCAATGTTTCCGCTATTTCCCGGGAATTGATCCTTCCCCTTTTTATTTTGTATGAAGTGAAATCGCAAGCGCAGTATTCTTTTTCATTTTTCATATATATTTTGATTGGATCAATTCATTATGGATCAAGGTTTCCGTTCATAATCGGGAATGGATCCCCTTTACCCTTGCGCTCGGTACGAGGGCGCAAATGCGCTCGCTCCGAGCCCTTATTCATTGTGAAGTGAATCGTAATGCAAGATTCTTTTTCATGTTATTCCTTTTATTATTGATTGCATCAATATTTATTTTGGTTCAAGTTCCGCTCAGTCAGGGAATTGATCCTTATGCCCTTGCATTCGGTGCCGAGGGCACGATTGCTCTCGGGCTCTTATTATTATTGTTGGGTACATGGGTGCTGTGCGGGGGTGGAAGTGGAATCGCAAGTACAGTATTCTTTTTCATTTTCATATATTTATTTTGTTTTGATTGTAGCAATACTCATTTTGGATCAGTTTTCCGCTCTACCCAGAAATTGATCCTTTCCCCTTTTTATTTGAATGAAGTGAAATCGCAAGTGCAGTTTCTTTTCATTTTATATTTTATTTGAGATTGGGCATTATTTACTTTGGATCATGTTTCCGTATTTCCCTTTTTATTTTGTATGAAGTGAAATCGCAAGCGCAGTATTCTTTTTTATTTTTTCATATATATTTTGATTGCATCAATTCATTATGGATCAAGGTTTCGTTTGTTTTCATAATCGGGAATGGATCCTTTTAACCCTTGCGCTCGGTACCGGGAGCGCAAATGCGCTCGCTCCGAGCCCTATCAAATTGTGAAGTGAATCGTAATGCAAAGATTCTTTTTCATGTTATTCCTTTTATTATTGATTGCATCAATATTTATTTTGGTTCAAGTTCCGCTCAGTCAGGGAATTGATCCTTATGCCCTTGCCCATTCGGTGCCGAGGGCACGATTGCTCTCGGGCTCTTATTATATTGTTGGGTACATGGGTGCTGTGCGGGGGTGGGGGAACGAGAATCCCCCCCCCCCCCGCTCAGCTCCCACAGATGGCCCACCCTTCCCCTTCGGGGGGGGAGGTTATCTGGGGTTCTTCTATCGCCCGATCCGTCGAGCGCGGGGAGGGACGCTCGGAGCCTGATGTACAATTGTATTTGGGGGTCTTCCGCTCGTTCGGTGTGGGGCTCACCCCCGCGCGAGGGGACTTTCCCCCCCACTATCACTACTACTGTTATTTCCGCAGGTGCTATTGCTACGAGGGTTGGACCTTGGTGAGTATGGGCGTCCTTCGATTTGCAGGGCGTGCCTAGTGTCCAGGGGCGGCGGTTCTATGTCTGGGCCTGCTGCGGTCACCCATGGAGTGGTGACCACGACAACGATATCGACTCCAGGTGACGACGTCCCTCCTCACCTGGTGTACTCGCCTCACGTGGTAACAGTCTTGCCTACAGCCGCTGTGAAGTGCCGTTCGCCGTACCGAGAGGGGGGCGTGCCGCCGCCGCTCGTGGTTTGCCGCGCTGCCGCGACCACACTTCCACTGCCCTAGAGCTCGCCCCTGGACCTGCCGCCGGTACCAGGATGTTGCTGGCTGCTGCTCCACCTCCTGTGTTTCCGGTGCTGCCTGCCGGTACCTGCCGATTCTGTACTGACTGTCCATGCAGTTGCTGCGCTGGCTGTTCCCTCTGCGTTGTTGCGCTGGCTGTCCCTGCCGATGCTGTGCTGGCTGTGCCTGCTGTTCCTGAGATGCCCATACCTGTGGCGTCGTCCTGTTCGTGGGTGGTACTACCCAGACTTTCGGGTCTGTCTGTACAGGTGTGGGTCCGGGCCCTGTGGCTTCGGCTACAGCAGCCCCGGCTCCGCCCAAGGATGGCAGATCTACGTCTGTCCTGAGGAAGCTGACGAAGAAGAAGGAGGAACGTCCGCCCTTCATCTTCTTCATCGTCCGTCGGCTGCCGCCTCTTCCCCTCGACTTCTAAGGCTTCACAGCCGAGGAAGAAGAAGGTTTTGCTCCCTCCCTCCTAAGAAGTCTCCCTCGGGAGCTTCTCGGGACCGTCTCACCTCGGTGGGACGGGGAGGGTTCCTTCGTGGTCCTCCTGCTCCTTCGGGAGCGGGGCCCCGGCTCTTCTTCCGCAAGGAAGAAGACTACGGGGACCAGAGGGGGACGGCAACACCGGTACTTCCTCGCCTCGGTGTCAGTGGTTCTGCCACTGCATCAGGGTCCGTCTCGGCCTCTAGTTCGCGGGAGGTACCGAGTGTACGGTCGCCTCACCAGCGACCGGCCCGTGCAGCCAGGAACCAGACCTCTGAGCCGCTCAGCGTCAGGTTCACGGCATGGAGCGGAAGACTGGTGACAGCCGCTCACGCGACTCACTAAGACCAGCTCTCGCTCTCGCGGCGACCAGCTGGCTTACCGGGATGACGTGACGGTCCACGACCGGCCACGGGCTGAGGCTGGGGAAGAGGGTCCCCCATTCGCCGGTGCCAAGCCCACGGCTGGAACCAGCGACGTGACGTGCCGTGAAGACAAGCACCGGTCTCACTGTGACAGTGGAGCCTGGCAGGTCGCCTGACCGTCGCGCTCTCAGAGAGCGATCGGGTACGGCAACCAGCACCAGCTCTTCTGGACACTCGAGATCGGGGCCGCTGTGACTCAGTCCAGCCGTTCTCCACAGCGAGACGGTTCGACCAGGCCTGCAGCTCGATCGCCACCGCGCGGGTTGACGATCGCCTGCAGCCCTCTAAGCCTGCTGGTTCTAGCCAGCGAGCGAGGAGGGGAGCGTCAGGTCTGCCTCTCCCGTACCTTCAACCTCCTCGGGTTACACCGGGAGGAGCGAGATTATTGAGGGGAGTGATCGTGAGGGTGCGCCCCTCATGATCCCACCACGACGCCCTACGTGCCAGGCACGGTTCTTGGACGGCCAGGACGTATGCGCAAGTGGATGGAGAAAGACCGAAGAGGGCTGTCGCTGTTCCCCACCCCCCTTTTAGGAGGAAGGTTCTTGGGAATATGCTCTTGTTCGAAGGGCTTAACACGTCCTACTCTGCAAGATGCTGTGACTTCCGAGATCCAGAGGAAAACTTTGCCGAGGTGGGTTTATGGCGCTGATTCGTCAGCACAACGACCTCGGGGAAGGATCGCCGCTCCCACCAGCAGAACCTACAAATATACTACGTATATTTACCCTGCCCGACATGATTCTTTTTAACAGTTGAATTGTCCCGGGGGGAGGCGTCAGACCGTAGTTAACTCTACCGTTTGTGACCGAGACGAATTGTATCTTAATTAAACTGCAACTCGGGTTGCCATGCAACCTCCCAGCAGTTATGTAAATATAAATTGCTCGAGCGTATTCTTTATGCTCGATGGTTCTAGCCCGAACGCATTCCTCGTGGAAGGGGATTAACTGGCCAACTCAGGATTGACGAGTCACCGAGAGCTACTGCGTATTGAATGCCTGATAGCAGCTCAGTATCAGCTAGGTCTCCGAAAAAAAAGATGCAACGGTCGGTTACGTCACTCTCTCCCCTGGTTTTGATTGACTACCGAACTGTATCTCTACCCAACAATCATGGACTTTAGGTCTCTGATTAACGGGGATTCTCGCAATAATGAAGGACCATCTTACTGCTGTGGACGCTCGATTTCATTTTCGCCTTCGACATTGCGAGAATTTTCAACAGAGATATCTCTTGGACTCTTTCATCTTTCTGTTACCGCACGGTAACAGAAGTCTGTACTAGTCTCCCGCTGCATCGCACCGCGGATAATGCGAATGATTTTTTGCAGATCTGAGTTTGTCTTCAAAATATCTCTTATCGTAGGTGCAACTTATTCATTGTTCACCCGAATTAACAGATGTGTCAGGAAGACACGCCTACTCTCCGACCTGACAGCTCTACTTCCAAAATGTTCAGCCCATGAGAAGCAGTTCTTTCAGGCAGTATTCCCTGTGTCTTCATTACTGAAAAGCGCTCCGCTTTTATTGCAACTACGATCCTCACCGGACAGCAATGAATAGCGGTTAGCGTTCTCAGTCTTTGTAGGCACAGGTTTCAGAATCTTGAGAATCCTTCTCTCGGTTCAAGCTGTGAAGACGTAGGTTGCATTTTCTGTACACCTTCGTCTTCAACGGACACAGTGTTGTTTCTCCTTAGCTGAGAATCAACTATACTATGAGATATCTTGCCATCAGGGACCTCGTCTCTAGAAGGCAATTGACTTCGCCTGTTGGGCACATGCCTTTAGAGAATCATTTCCACCTCGCCTTCTGGCATCGGTGACGAACAAATTATTTGTTTAGTCTCTTGGCATAAACCCTTTTAAGGCGAAGGTCACGTGACTTGCTCGGGTGCTTTGGACAACTTGCCTCCTACCGAACGCAGTCAGTCGGCAGCTGTCAGAGCGCCCCAACCGTCAGTTAAACGAACTTCGCGTGGACTTAGTTCGGTTGTTCCATAACAGTTCTTTTCTCTTCGTCCTAACGGCTTGTCACAGTTACCCATACCATCGACACCCACCATTGAGTGTCGGTGTCCTATCCACTAGCCGAGAAGAAGAACTTCACTGCATGGGATACGAGAAAATGAATGAGACACTTCGCTGCAGACGGATAGACCAGTATGGGTACAGGACATCACCGAAGTCGAGAAGAGGGATAGGTCATACGACCATTCCCTTCTTTCCTCTGAGGTAATTGCATGACTTTTCCTGCGAAGTCATGCATTCCAGGGATGGGGATTTCGTGACGCTAGATTTTCGTACGACTTTCGTAGCGAAGACTCAGAACCCTTCGGTTCCTGACGATCGGTTAGAGTCCTTCACAATCCCCTCCCTAATGGACCTTCACCGCCTTCGATGCGAAGGGAGATGCTGCTTTGTCTGTGAAAGCGCGACCGCGCTTTCTGAAGAAAACTCGACCATCCCAGGCTGAGTGTTGAAGACTTCGTCAGCACCAAGATGACCTAAGAAGTACACTCCCTCGAGTTACAAAGAACTTCTCCGTGGCGCAGGGACTGAAGGCAGGGGTCTGGTACAACCAGACCACCGGCACTCCTTTACCTTTTGGATATTGCCCACAGGTCCTTGGATCGTTTTCCTTGGACCCGTGGTGGCTGCTCAACACGTTTTGTAGCTAACCCAGACCTAGCAGGCTGAACAGCATCGAGTCCATTGGTGTGACTGTAAGAATAGATAAGTGAATGAGAGAGTGACTGGCTTCTATTCCTATCTTTTTCTCCCCCTCTACCTGTGGGTTTAGAGGGGATACGGTCATCACCTTGCTGGATAAGGACGAGATGCAGGTGAGCTACTTTTACAGAGCCCCATCCCTATCCCTTTCACTAGGATGGGAGCGAATATCCACCACTTCCTCCTACAAGGGGGGGAAGTGGATGCCAACAAGAGACAAACCCATAACTTATGTGCCTCTTGCAAAATAGGAACTTGTTCTGTTTGCTGGTACGAAGAGATACGCTTGCCTCTCTCTTAGTACTTGTCCAGAGGTCTGACCATTGATCCTGGGGTGCACACCCCGATCAATCGGACAGAGGCTTGGATCCCTCCCTTGCTCTTACGACCAGGGAGGCATTCCAAAAGGTTGGGCGAACACCAGTCGTTCACAAAAGACTCGGATTCCTCCCACCAAGAAGTGAGTCTTCCTATTGTAAAAGGACGAAGGTTTGTATGCCGTGTCGGAACAAATGACAATTTGTCCAAAAATTGCATTTTTCCCTAAACTATACAAACCTGAGGTCCTTTTACACATAGTCCCACCTCATGCCACCCTCACTCTGCAGTTTTTGCTGGGCCAAAAGCAAAAAGTGATTGTTTACCTCCCAGTCAGCGCGCGCGCGCGTGTCGGACAAGCAGTTAAACTACGAACCCCCTTGTTCGAAAGCTTACGACCTATCCAGCTGCCGCTAGTACCTTCCTATTGTAAAAGGACCTCAGGTTTGTATAGTTAGGAAAAATGCAATTTTGGACAAATTGTCATTTTACAAGCTTACTAACAAAGGTAAATGCAGAATGGTATCTCCTATTTACATAAAAAGATTGAATCTTACACTGCATGAAGTGGGGGAACAGTGAGGCAATTCAAATACTTGCTACTCGATTTGGCGATTCGACGCGCTGGCTTCCAATAAATGATAGAGCGGCAATTGCAGTTCATCCTCTTGACTCCCGGTATTGCAGAAACTAGTCTACTTGAAAGGCAGGAAATACCCAAAACCTCTAGCAGGACCTTTTCTGCTCTGCAGTCTGCTCGACGTCGAGATATCACGAGATAATTCGTCCACTCCTGAAGACGACTAGACCAATATCCAACCAACTCCCGAACAACTCTTCTTTTGATTGATACTTCGTCGGTTCCTTCGTCTCTAGTCTCTCTCTGACGATCACTGCTGCTGACCTCTCACTGACAATCTGATCTGTGGCTCTTACTAACTGGTGATCTCTCTCTTTTACGATCTCTTCCTTCTATGATCACTGCTCTCCAAAGTTCGTTCGTCGTATTTATACGGCACTCTGGGGGCGGAGCCTACGGTGAGCGTCACAGACTCCCGAGGTTTCTAGACATTCTTAGATGAATCTAGACGAGGTATTGCATCAGAAAATCGCGTCGTTTCTCACGTAACAACGGCGCGTTTTTGCGCTCTACAACACGCCCGACGATTCCAGAACAGCCGCGAGGAAAGGACGCCTCCAACATGGGCGCGAAAACCTCCTTACCGCCGAACTTCTCGAACATGCGTTCTCCTTTCCTTTATCTTCCTTTGCTATGAAGCAATTACCATCACACTGCCCGTGGTGCTGCCGCCCCAGTCGCAGGTCCTTCTGGATGGAGGAGCTGACGTCTGTCCTGAGGAAGCTGACGAAGAAGAAGAGGAAGAGGAGGAAGGTTTCGTCGTCACCTGCTGCAGCCTCTTCCCCTTCGACTTCCAAGGCTTCCAAGCTAAGGAAGAAGAAGGCTGCCTCCTCCCCCCCTAAGAAGTCTCCTTCAGGAACTTCTAAGGGCCCGTCTCACTCCGGTGCGACGGGGGTGTTCTTCCGCTGGTCCTCCCGCTCCTTCGGGAGCGGGGCCCGTCTCTCCTTCCACAAGGAAGAAGAAGACGGGGACCAGAGGGGTACCAGCTAACACTGGTACTTCCTCACCTGGTGCCAGGGGTTCTGCCACTACACCAGGTTCCGGCTCGGCCTCTCGTTCGCGAGAGGTACCGAGCGTACGGTCACCAGCAGCCAAGGCTCAGGCTTCCAAGTTCGCTCGGCGCCAGGACTGAGGTACGGAGCAGAAGACTGGCAAGAGTCGCTCAGGTGACTCCCGCCAGGCCAGTAATCGCTCTCGTAGCAAGCCGCAGGTAGCCAGGGCTGACGGGACGGTCCTAGACCGTCCGCGGGCTGAGGCTAGGAAGAGGTCCCCTCAATCCAGCGGTTCAACGCACCATGAGGACAGGCACCGCTCCCACCACGACAGTGGTCTCTGCAGGTCCCCTGACTGCCGCTCCCATCGGGATCGGGCGGGTAGTGGGACCAGCAGAAGCTCCTCTGACGCACGGGACCGGAGCCGCTGTTCTCGGTCCAGCCGCTCTCCCCAGGAGAGCCGTGCGACCAGGCATGCAGCTCGATCGCGGTGGCAATCGCCTGCAGCCCCCAAGCACACTGGTTCTGCCGGTGAGCAAGGGGGGAGCGTCAGGTCTTCCTCCCCGATCCCTTCAACTTCCTCGGGTTACACCGGGAAGGGCGAGGCCGACCAGGTCGTACGCACAAGTGGCAGGAGGAGACCAGGAGGGGTCTGTCACTGTTCCTCCTTCTGAAAGAGGAGGGTCTCGAGAGGCGTTCTTGTTGGAGGGACTGGACGGTCCTACTCCACAAGACGCGGTCACTCCCGAGATCCAGAGGTCGTTGGCAGAGGTTATTGCGCTGATTCGTTAGCACAACAACCTCGGGGAAGGATCGCCACTCCCACCTTCTGAGCCCACGTCCCGGCTCGAGTTGTTCTGGGGTCCTAAGAGGAACCCAAGACGACCATGAGTCTGCCACGATCAGCTCTGGCTGACTCGATGCTGGGCCAGGTGGACTCACTTGTCTCCGGACAGGAGGGTTCGCTGAAGTCCGGCAGGTCTTCCAAGCTACTTTCCCCGCCTCTACTGCGACAGAGGAGTACGGGGAGGGATCGCCGCTCCCACCTTCTGAGCCTTCCTCCAGGCTCGAGTCGTTCTGGGGTCCTAAGAAGGAACCCAAGATGACGATGGGTCTGCCGTGATTGGCTCTGGCTGACTCGATGCTGGGGCCAAGTGGACTCTCTCGTCTTCGGACAGGAAGGTTTGCTACGGTCTGGCAGGTCTTCCAAGCTCCTTCCCCCGCCTCTACTGTGACAGAGGAGATTCTACGTGCCATCGGAGGATCCCCTGCCGCCCAAACAGGTTAACCCGGAGCTAGCTAAGCTAACTCCGAGGGTGTCTCTGCAGCAGCTCCTGTCTGAGAACTTATGGTTCTCGCAGCAAGAGGCACTCGCCTTGGAACCAACCGCCATGGCGGCATTCCAAGCAGTCTCCTGGTTACACCTGTGGTCCCTCACGGTGTCTAAGGTCGCGGCCACCTCGGGAAATATCACTCCTGAAGGTGACCCGGCTTTTGGGAGACTGTGCCAGTCTGGAGGTAGAGCCATCTCCTACCTAGCCCACCAGACAGCAAACCTGTGGGCCGACCTGGTTCTTCGGCGTAGGGACGCAGCCCTCACTCGAGTGACCAGGGCGGCTGGGCGTGAGGTGGCTCTGGGACTTCGCAACGGACCGGTGAGGAGTTCCTCCTCTCTCTTTCCTGGAGAGAAGCAGGACGCTGCGGTGGAGCGACGGCGCACTGATGACAGTGAACGTCTAGTACACCAGGCAGTCTCAAAGGCGTCTGGGCAGCCTTGAGCTACTGCGGCCAAGCCCAGGGGCTTGGTTAGTGCTTCCTCTGCGGCCAAGACGATCGCATCGTTGAAGCCCAGGGGAAAGACTGCCTTCGATTTCTTCCAGGAGCGACCGTAACCAGCCCTCCTTCTCACGAGGGGGAGCTGGGAAGAAGCAGCCGAAGAGAGGCGGGAAACGCTAGGGACGGCGTTCCCCCTCACCTGCTGCCAGAAGTGGGGGTTGCCTGGTGAGCCATTGGGCAACTTGGCAGCACTATGGAGCGGAGACCTGGATAGTAGACGTCCTTCGGGAGGGGTATCTACTACCCTTCAAGTTTCGGCCACCCCTCGCCTCCAACCCGGTTCACCTTCAGACTTACGTACCCGGAACATCCAAGGACGTAGCACTTCGGCAGGAAGTCCAAGCCATGCTGAGGAAAACGAGCTGTGGAGATCGTCAGGGATCGATCACTGGGCTTTCCTGGTGGAGAAGTCTTCGGGGGCTGGCGCCCGGTGATAGATCTCTCTCCCCTGAACTGATTCGCCAGTCTCAGTTCACGATGGAGACGGCACGCTCTGTGCTAGACTCCATCAGGGAGAACGACTTAATGCTTTCGGTGGATTTGAAGGATGTGTATTTCCAAATACCCGCTCATCAATCCTCCAGGAAGTACCTCCGCTCATCAATCCTCCAGGAAGTACCTCCGCTCATCAATCCTCCAGGAAGTACCTCCGCTTCATCTCCGATGGGACGGTGTACCAATTCAGGGCACTTTGCGTCAACCGAGGGATGGGGCACACACCTGGAGGAGTTGCTGGCTGCAGGAGTGTGGGATCATCACGACAAGCACCTTCACATCTACGTCCTGGAGCT
>NC_061103.1:43163594-43198594 GCF_015104395.2 Macrobrachium nipponense
TTAATTGACAGCAGTAACCTACCTAATGAAGGGGGTCCCCAATTTCACTGTTCTTGGGTACGTTTGCCCTACAAACCTAATGGGTCATTTAAATTGTCAATTAATGTTAGCCTATTACCTAACTACAATCAAATTGTTCTTATCAAACTATAAGATTATAACTACCTATTTGTTAGGAATGGGGTCCTTTTACTGACGTGAATATTTTCACCTTTATTAAAATATATGGAACCGGGTAGCTACTAATATACTACCTATTGTTGGGTAATCCCCACGATAAGAATTCGATAGTTTAATTTATTACCATTAAATCACTTCCATTCAAAATCAGGTCTATAATCGCTATGAAATGAAGTACTAATAATCTAGCCGACGGCAGGACAATTATTTTCCTTCATTAAAATATAGCCATATAGGTACTAAATATAGCTATAATCTCGGAAATCCCAGCGATTAAAACGCCATAGCAACTACCATTATCCCGGGGTCTAAAATATCAAAAGGCCCCCCAAAGGTGTAAGAATAAACTGCAAAACGCCTACATCCGGATTTTCTAATTATCTCTGCCCAGGACCCGTCAGAGGGAGGGTACGGAGAGAGAGGACATGGGAGTACCCAGGGGAACCTTGTCCTGTCATCCACAAACAGCCAAGAGACTGCCCACCTATTTCCTTATATTTCTCTCTTCTCAGGGGCGCTCAAACTCGCATTTCTCCCTCGGAATATGTCTGCCGGGTATTAATGTCCTTAAATTTACGTAACAGAGGGAGATATGAAGCGACTCACCGTTATTGTAAGACATTTTGTGAGGACCGGTCGTAGAAATGTTGTGTCTGCAGACGCCGCCACCCAGCCCATTTATGGGGCGACTCGTCCGATTACGTTATCAGACACGTGTGTCTATTTCCGTCTCTCTTACTCATACAAGCCTTCAAATGAAGTCAAGAACATATATTATATATCGCAATTAATGGTCCCATGTAATTCAATACTCGCCAGGTGCATGAGTTATGAATAATTGTCTCTGCGACGTCTATTTTCAGAGAAATCGGACGAAAGGGAAGGTTGTCTCTTGAAACGTTTAAGAGAAAATGGGGAAAGTCGTTCATGGAAGTTTTCTATGAATAACCTCCGCTCGTGAGAGACATACGATGTCCATATTTGGTAAGCCTTATAAATTTCAGTTCGATTAACGCCGATTTTTTCATTATCAGACTATTCATTGACTTTCACAGGATGCGAGGTAGGCCTATAGATTGCGTAACATCTATCTGCAAAGAAAAAAGTAGACATTTCACCTTTCGCAGGAAATATCCTGATCAAATATCACATCCATCTAACTTATCTATGCCTTTTTATTTCTCTAGTGATTATGGACTTTATTCAAAAGACTTTAGAGAGAGATAATACAACGACATAAGGTTGCACCTGACGACCCTGTTGTTGAAAGAACAGAAAACGTGCCCTTCTGTTTCTCTCTCCCTTTGTAAATTCGCCGACTGGTCTCGTGAAACAAAGAAATAAGGAGGATATCCTTCATGGTTCGTGATAATCTCGAAGCCAGCGCTCGACGAATGAACTGTTCTGCGTATTACTGATCATTCGTTCCAGCTGCCAAGTGTCAGCGACCTTTTGGAACACGGTACCTTCGTGTTTTATAGCACGCTTGTGTGCAAAACGAAAAGGAAAGGTTGAGAGAGAGAGAGAGAGAGAGAGAGAGAGAGAGAGAGAGAGAGAGAGAGAGAGAGAGAGAGAGAGAGAGAGAGAGAGAGACTTTTTTGCTTATGAGTCATTGGCGTAAGATAACACCTGCTGTAATTTCACCATGTACCTTTGGAGTCATTTCTGAGTTATCACCTTCGGCGGTGTAATTTGGAAGTGGGCCACCTATATAACACTTCCGTTCAGTCGTTTATTGTTTCTGGATGATTAAACAAGACTCCTTTTGTCCAAGATAACAATATTTAAGATACAGTGCTGGCCAAATCTTACGTTAATTCGGTTTCTGTTCAGTGTGTAATCTTATCTTTAACAACTCAAGGATTATCATCTGCAATATGTACATGAGAGGTTTCCTTCCATACGTTATAGGTTTTCCGTATAAGTCTCTTTTCTATATTGTTTTCCTTTGTCATTTTAAACTTAACTTTTCATGCAAGCTTAAAATACCTAATTGATAATAACTTAATTCCATGTAATAAAGCCCATGCACGCGCATCCTTTTGACAAAATACATTTATGTTTATTCAAAAGTAGGTTTATAGGCCTATTCAAACCCCTTTGTAAGACCATGTTATTGACTGTGTCTCTCCATCTGCTTTCAAGTTTTGGAAGATTTTCCTGATTAAGATTTTATTTGTTTTTTTTTTCTGACCGAAAAAATGTCATCATCAAACAATAAGTTGGTTAACGTATTGTCTTTTGCACTAGAAAAAAAAAAAAGGGGGGGTACCTGTTCACAATGACTCTAGTCTGGAACAATGACATAGTAAACTCCTTTCAGTGATCACCAAGTAATAACATTCTTTATTCAAAACAGAATTTAACGCATATTGGGAAAAAGGTGAAACTCTGAGGAACAATACTATATTAGTATTGTACGGTAATCATGAAAGAATTATAACTTGAGTCTAGAGAAAATATAACTAAAGTACGTTCAAGTATAGGTTCGATTTTTCAGAATGTCAGAAGAATTGTAAAGGAACAATTTATGTATGTGTGTTTACGTATAATGTGTGTGTATGAGAGAGAGAGAGAGAGAGAGAGAGAGAGAGAGAGAGAGAGAGAGAGAGAGAGAGAGAGAGAGAGAGAGACATTTGCATTATGATGTCAACAAATGCTTGCAGTAACGCGAGTCATTTTTGTGGTTTATTTCGGCGTACCCTAGCATGAACCACAACAATGATACCGTGATACTACCTCATTCGTGAATTACTCGCATATTTTACAGAAGAAGACGGTTTACTCATTTTCATTCATGACATGAATAACGCACGCATGTATGAGAGTTATTATGCAGTGAACTTTACCCACGCTGAACTTTGCTAGGCCGATGTAAGTGCTCACTCTAAAACTGATTAAATACGGTTCACCTGATATTTAACTATTTAACGTTAAATTCCATCAATATTCATTTACCATATATCTAATGATAAAAAGACAACCAACTGGAAGCTTGAGGTTTTAGTAAAACAGTTGAAAATCAGCTTAACATAATTTATGACACCTAACCACCTTTATCGGTTGGGTGGGGCCTTCCCCCTCTTGACTCAACTCTTGACCTGACCTTAAAGGTCATTAACTGGGGTTTATCCAAGACTCCTGGCCTATCCCCCTTTCTTCTTTTGATTATTTGCTAACCAAGCATTTAAGAGACATATAAATGACACATTCGTCAGACTCACGCCAAAAATTCGTGGAGATTTGGTGACATCCAGGCGAATGTAAATCGTTATCTGGTCTAGAATACTGATTAAGTCAGTGACTCATGTGTTGCCAGACTGAAGTGCTTAGATCAATATTGTTGCATGAGTTACCGGATATCATATTAGAGATTTTGCATTAATTTAGTTAAGGAGCACATTGACGAGTGTTCTTGTTTAACATAGATTAAATTAGTATAACTGCAAATTATACTAAGTAATACGGAAATATTATTAAAAAGTGTTGCAGTTTAGGATGGGACTGGCCCTGTATTATTTGCGCCACATTAGCCACTTTTTAAAGTTTTAGTAATGCTTAACATACTGGCTAGAATCATCAAACTGTCACGTACGGACGTCCAAAGTGTTCAAAAGGTTTGCTGCACACAATTCAACCAGCAAATGGTGTCGACTAAAGCCTATATATACAGATGGTTTCAGGTTACCTTGTCCAGGAAGCACTTCGAATGCAGATCTTAGAGCACCCACCTTATATAATAAGCTACAACACCGTATCAGAAGGATTGAAGTTATAATTTCTTTCAAGAGTAACATAAACTAATATCTTGTGTTTTATGCTAATATGAATTTGATAAGTAACTGGTAGTGTGAAATAAGTTTCTTCTACTGTCTCTGGAAACTGTGCGCGACTAAACTGAATCTTTATTGTCGTTAATGACAAGCAATACTGTTATAAAGTAAGATCAAATCTTAATGAGATCTCAGTAATTAATCGGCGTTACATATCATCAAAACACTTCCAACGTCTATGTTTAAGATCAGAATCCAACATGGCAGCCATAAGCAATCATATAGCCAGGGTATCCTTCCAGCAGTTAATACTAATCTAAACTATTCTAATGTTGATCGATTTCTTAGAGCAATTTCAGGCTAAATTTCAGTAACTACCGAGTATCAAGTTGTATACTTGCATCCTGCTAACTTCTATTTGTAAGTGCAGAATCAAACATGGCAGCCAAAAGTAATAAAGAAAACAAGGTATCCTATCTACTTATGTATGCATGTCATTGGTCAGGGCAATTCGGATCGTCTGCCTCCACCTTCTTCGATGTAAACAATCTGTCAAATCTCATCGACGTCCAGCGATTTGTTTACTTAAAGGGAGACACGTATTTTAGGAGGTATATCCGTCAATTATAAGTGGATGTCTTACTTATTTTAATTGTATTTTTTCAGGATCAAACCATAAGAAAGCGATTTAGGGCCAGACTATTACCTAGATTATGGATTTAGATCTTATGGGCTTGTGTACCGTAAGCCCCGCCCCCCTCTACCCCGGCATTAGGCCTGGGCTTAATAGGCCTTCAGTTGCTCAAGGTATGAGGTATGGATTGATTTCTAATCGACTAAAGATACGTTTGTATAACGTTTGTATATGTTATCTCATATTAGGCCAGAAATAGCGAAAATTCTGTTTAGAATAAGGGGCGACCCCTCCCCCCCACTCTGGCAAAGGGAGGACACATTGCTCTAGGTTATGTTAGGTTAGGTTAGGTTAAGACAAATTTGGAGACGAGGACTTTAGCGAAGACTGCACAATACCTTAGGTTAGGTTATGCTAAGTGAGATTTAGGTTACTACGTAGTACCCATTAAGTTTTTGGGCCATATTTAGCATTATTATACTTAGTATAACCCCCTTTCCCCAGTCTTGGGGGCTCTGGTAGATCATACAGTACTTTAGGTGAAGCTTATAGTTTTTTGTTTTATCAATTTTGCATCAATAATGCCAATAGGGTAGCATACTCTGTCACCTGGCCGTAGACTAAGCTGAAGCAAGGTATGGTGTCATTGGTCATAGTCAAGCCCAGGACAAGCATGTCAGTTGGTGGATATTTCATAAAGATGAAGAAGCATATGTATACAGGATGTCAGCCCTAGCCCAAGGATTGCTGTTATATATAAGAGTCTAACCTCATTCAACTTGAGTCAGTGTAGGTTAACTCACCCTACCCTAAATTAAACTTTGCTTTAGCAACCTGAGGCACAGTGTATCAAGTTATGCTTGAAATCTTTACCTTTGTTACTTCCTCCAGTGTATACTAATTGTTTTTATTGTTCGGTATCTCTGACTCTCGTGGCAGATGACCATTGGTTAGGCTAATGCTGATGGCCAGGAAGGAGGCATAATGTCTCAGCTCAGTAACTCCTGATACTCATTCTTTAAACCCTTCTCCCTGACAGTTGTCTTGATCTAGCTGTAGGATCAAGCCAATCAGAGTTAAAGTTCAAGATCATAGGTATATATAGTGGCCATAGTCATTAGCCTGTCTTGAGCTTGTTTGAAGTCAGAATCAAGACTCCTCTGTCATTTGATAGTGAAAACAAAATCCATTGTTATTTTTATTGAAACATTATGTACATGTGAATTGAATTTTTTTATGACTTTGTTATTGGGGTCAAGAATTGAAATGCTTAATTTTATTTGTTCAGGTACCAGAAGAATTGGATGTCTTGAACCTATGTAGATGAGAACAGTGAGAAGGGCAGGAGAGCCACTGGAGGTAAGTGGAGATAAGTGGTAATGTCATCACATATAAGACATGAGTGGCAACATTCCAAAGACCTTTTGGGTCTTATGGGATTAGAGGTGAAGATGATGATGGTTTATATTTAGTCTTTTGGCATGAAATGTTACACTTCTTTTTGAATCATGTTCTTCAGGTGAAATTGTTTTGTATTTTCTGATTCTTCCTCTTTATACGAATATTTTTTGTAAGTGCGAATGAAGGTAATTAGTATAAGTTACAGGTATATTAATATAAATATTAATTTCCACTATCACATTATATTTCTCAAATCATTGCTTAATTTGTCTGAAGATGTCATAAAGCTTTTCATTTGGTGGTGTCTTGATGAGTTTGGAAATGTCAAAATTCTTTATATCACTGCTGGAGAAAAATTCATATTGACTCTTTCCCATAAGTGCTTCACAAAATGGGAAAAGATATGATAACCTTGTGATGGGTTTGTGTTAAAGAAATCAGTTTTTAAAAAATATTCTGTTCTCATATGTTAATTGAGTTAGTACGTATGTTTAACTTACAGGTTTGATTTTCTTTGCTATGTAAAATCTATTGAATGAAATAAGGGGGATAGTCTACAATACCCAAAACATCCTTAAAATGTGGAAATTGGCATTGTGTATTGTATACTTGTGTGTCTGTTATTAAGTTACTTCTATTTCATAAAGTAAATTCTGTCTGCGGTTTTTTAATTGTTATATTTGTAAGTATAACGTATCCCAGATTCTACTTAAATATGAGGCAGTACTGATTAAATGAAAGAATCAAAAGAATGATGTATTCAGATGGTCCTTTTGCTACCATAACAGTAGATGAGTCACTTGAAAACATATGAAAATTATTCCTTGGTTTTTAAATGTATTATTTCTTCCTTGACATGTAGTGTTTGTAATCATATGTATGGTAGTTTATCTTTACAATTCTTCTCAACAGAGATGGTGCACCGGAAAATTCAAGAACTGAAGATGGAACCAAATCGTCACCCTTTAGCAGATGGTTCAAAGACTGGCATATGAGTAGCCAAAGACTTACAGTTGAGCCATTTATTCAGAATTTTGTATTTAATGTGTCCACTTCATCTAAAGATGATGTCCAGTTAATTGTCTCAGCCAATATTCTGCGATATGTTCATGTTGGGGGTGTGTTATGCATCTTTTAGATTCAAATACTTAATCTGAGATACAGTATTTAATTTCATGACTTAAGTAACTATCCATTCTTTGGATGTATTATTTTTAAAAGTTCAAGGTAATCATCCTTCAGTATTAGAATGTACGGCTATATTTTTTTATGAAGCTATACGTTTTATAAGCTAGACATATTTTCCTCTTGTTTTTTGACATTTTGTCTTTCTGCGAAAAACTTTGCACTTTTGATAAGTAGTGCTGGCATAATGAAGAACACTGGATAATCACCATTGTTTATGTTTAGTGGTTATCAGTGGTACAGTTGCTTGTTGGGGATTTATGTATGAACAAAGAATGGTTTTGCAATAATTCGTAACGTATCTTGTCATATTTGGCATGTTTAATAATTAAGCTTGTACTTGTTGATGTTATTCAAAGTGTAATTTGTTCATCTGTTTATGTACAGGTTGATCTAGTGGAGACTTATTTCTTGTGAAAAAGGTTCTTTATTTCTTCATTTTGAAATGGATATCTTCATCATTATAAGATGTTTTTAAGTTTCATGAAGTATTTAACAAATTTTAAAATATCACAAACAGTACATATTTGCTAGGACAGGGATGTATGACAATAAGTATTAACTTTGTTTTCGTTGTATGATGAGCATAATATTGTCTAACTGTTAATGTTTGGTAAGAGTACCCTTTAAATGCAGCTGCTGTGCAATTCGTATTGACTTTGAAGATGCTGGCATTACAACAAATAGAAGAAACCACAAAAATGCTGGGATTGCATCAAGAAAAAGAGACCACAAAGATACTGAGATTGCATCCAGTAGAAGATACCTCTAAGATGCTTGCATTACATCCAATAGAAGAGTTTGTGTGCACTTTATGTGGAAAAATATATACAAAAAAAGGTAATCTTAATAGACATATGGCAACTCACGTTGGAGTGGAAGTATTCCATTGTACAGAATGTAAGAAGATATTTACCCAGAGTGAAGAACTTGATTTGCATATGAGAACTCATGCAGGAGAAAAGCCGTTCATTTGCACAGAGTGTGGTATTGGATTCAATCAACAGCCGCATCTCATTAGACATATGAGAATTCATACAGGGGACAAACCATTTGCGTGTGATATTTGCGAGAAACGGTTTACTCGAAAAGTACATCTTATAGCACATTTCAGGACTCATACCGGTGAAAAGCCCTTTACGTGTACAGAATGCCATAAAAACTTTGTTAGGAAAGAGAATTTAAAACTACACATGAAAATACATACTGGCGATGATTTATTTTACTGCAAAGAATGCAATAGAGGTTTCAATCAAAAAATTCATCTTATGGAGCATATGAGAGTTCATTCAGAAGAAAAACCATTTATATGTCAGGAGTGTGGAAAAGGATTCAAGTGGAAGGGGAATCTTGAGGTGCATTTGAAAGGTCACTCGGGTGAAAAGCCCTTCACTTGTACAGTGTGTGAGAAAGTGTTTTGCCAAAAGTGCGATCTGAAAGTGCATATGAGGACTCACACAGGAGACAAGCCATATGCATGCGTAGAATGTGGCAAATACTTCAGTCGAAAAGGAAACCTTAATGTTCACATGAGAATTCATGCAGGTGAGAAACCATACTCGTGTAAAGAATGTGGTAGAAAATTTACTCAAAAAGGTGACGTTAAAGTGCACATGAGAAAGCACACTGGAGAAAGACCATTTTTGTGCGAGTTATGTGGGAAATCGTACAGCAAAAGAAATATTCTTCGTATGCACATGAAAAAGCACAGAGGTCAGGAAATGTGTTTTGTCAAAGACTCGATTGTGATTGGAGAGCCTCAGAACAACTTTGAAATGATTTTTAAAGAGGAGGATGATCCGTTCATACCCAAAGCAAGTGAAGGGGAATCTTTTGAGAAGGATCCTTTAAGCTCAGAGACAGCACCCATCCCCAAACTGAAGAATGACTCTCAAAGTGAGAACGAAGTTGTATCTTCGGAAATTGGTCCTGTTTTTGTTAAGTGTGAAGATGCTTCCTCATTTTCATATGAAAGAGACATAAAACCCAAAAAGTCTGAGTTACTGGATGGAAAATTTTCAGATCCAGTATCTACTTGAAGTGCAGTGTTCCTAAATAAGTACAAACCTTGTGTGCTTTTGTCTGCCAAAGATTAAGAAATTAAAGTACTGTTCAGAAATAACTAAAATAAGTAAACTTGGTATTAGCATTTGTATTTGGTGATGTTAAGCTACTCTTGGGGGTTATCTGCCTCAGTCTCTCTGCTATTACTTCAATGTTTTGCTAATTTCCGATATGAGAAAGATTATATTCAGTTACTTAGTGTTGATCTTTGTTTTTTTTAAGCTTTCATCCTTTCACATTCTCTAACCATCAAGTGGTTGTTGTTGCTTTGTGATCCCTGACCTAATTTTTCTGTAATGAGACATGTTAATGATGCATTCACTAGTCTTCTTTGTACTAAATTTATATATGTACTATATTTGCTTGGGCTTCAGGGCATTTGTCTTCTCTTGGCTTGCTGCAAATACTGGGAAGAAATTGTCTTCTCTTGGCTTGCTGCAAATACTGTGAAGAACAGTCCTTCAAACTAAAATGAAGTGGAGACTTACATAGTCCTCCTATCAACTCCTGGTGGGATTTATAGGATAGCATTTTAAATTTGAGACTGGACTAATTCTTGGGTTCAGTGTTTGTTCCACTTTTTGATGATGTTTCTGGAGGGGAAACTACTGAGTTGACAGATCAAGGGTCATTAAAGTGGAAAAGAGAGATGTTCATATTTGCAAAACGTTTGGCCAATTACATCTCATTGGTCAGAGCCTGCAGGTCAAGCGATGTAAACAGATTGTTGAAGGTACCAATCAATTTTTGCTGTTTTCTATAAAGGTAGTCACTATTTATTTTATGGATAAAGTTGCTGATAAGGCCATAATATTCTGAGTATTTAATGTTGAATTTCGTCCTTTTTTTCCTTTGTTGATTTTAATGGATATTTATAATTTTTATCGCATACTTTCTTTTATGTCAATTCTTAGGTAATGTGGGAAGACTAAGACTGTCTAGCAAACTTATGAAAATAAGATACTCGACTTTAATCAAAACTTTGAGGTCACTGAACACATTTTCTTTGATAAACCTCGAGATATGTATGACTTATTTTTAGACACTTATCTTTGAAAACAATTCATAAACATAATTCCTCATTCCAGAGTCATCAAGGATACTTTCATTTATTGCCACAGTATTTACATGCATGGGGTATGGCTCTTGGCTATGGAGCAGGGATTATCTTCCCCGAGTGCTACTGCTCCTTGTAAGAGAGAGACAAATTTTTATTTGTGAGCCTAAACCTGTATTGCTTATGTTCAGTACGTATGCCTAATATTATTATTTCATAAAATGGCCTGAAATTCATATTGAACACCCATTAAAAAACTCAACTGGTTATAGTAACACTATAAAAATCTACACTTTTGATTAACTTAGGTTTGACATTTTGAAAAAAATGTCATTTCATGATAAACATTTAAAAAAACGAAATTTTTTCATTACAAACCTGTTACAATATTTTACTTTAGCCCAGTGCATCTGTGCAAACTTTGAGGCACTGCAGAGTAAGAAAATCCAATGATTGTCTACAAATGATTAGAAGGCAATCAGAATTATAGTAAAAAACTTTTGTTTCAGAAGATTTAATTTTTCAGTACATAGAAGTAAACAGTCCTCTGTTTATTCTGTTGATGTTTTACTTCCTGGTAACTGTTAGCTTGAGTTATATCACACCACCACTCTGCTTTTTATGCAGAGGTTAATAAAATGTTCTTTGTCTGTTGAGATGGCAGAGGTTCAAATGACTTATTCTCATTGTTTTCTGAGAAGTAAGTGCAGGGTATTTGTTTGTATGCTGAGTACAGTATGTTTATGTTCTTTTTGAAGAGTATGATGTGTTTTTCCTGATGAGTGGAAATATGTAATACTGCTTCCGTGGTGTTTGCAGTAATCAAAAACCAATTTTTCTTTTAGAAGCTCATATGTTTTTATATATATATACATAAGTACTTTGAATCTACATATATTTGTTCCTACACCGTATACAAACCTTCCGTCTTTTACTTAGGACAGCTGAAACTATGAGCGGCAATCTATCCTCAGTAAAGGACTCCAGGTTTATACGGTTAGGGAAAAATACATTTTACTTTCAAAAATGTCATATTTCCTGAAAACAGTATGGTTAGCACGAGACTTTCATATACTGTATAGGCTTGGCAGTTTTAATGTTGGAAGCTGCATACTGTATTTGATTTTATTTAAATTGTCAAGGAACTAATGAAAGAGAGGTGTTGTTAATTGTATTTTTAGTAAGCCTAAGCATGTTGTTTCTTGTGTTCCAAGGCAGAGTTCTGAGATCTTTGTGGTTTTGAATCAGTATATATAGTAATATGCACTGCAAATAGTGACTTGATTGGTGGTCTTGAATATACAATGTAGATGGTGAAATTCTGCTCGCTGTTATTCTCTCTCCCCAGTAGTGAAATGGAGTGGTTGCCAGCCTTTGTACAGGTTCAGAAAAGATTAATAAGTGGTTTAGTCAGTGGTAGAACAGCCTGACTACCAACAAAACCAAGAGATTGTTGATTATCTTATCTGGTACCATGCTTCCTCTCCATAATTCCCAGTCCATAGCTAACACTTCTTAATGATTTTAAACATTGAAAGTACTTTATTTCATGCTCAATGCAAGCATTTATTTTTGCAGGAAATATAGTAGTAAATCATATCCAGTTCTGCCAGAAAAAATTGGTATTGTTCCCTCAACTTCGACTTTCAAGAGAGAATATCACTAGTGCCACATTCTTCAGATCTTTTGGTTTGGCGTTTCTGGAAAAGTTTGCCCATTTGAGTGTGTACAGCCTCCACAGAGCTTTATCTTCTGAACAAAATTGCTGGAAGTGATGGTTTTCTTTTTCTTATAACTTTTCCATTTAGGGTTTTATAATGAAAAAAGTATGCAGTAGAAAAATAAATAGTTAAGTACAAACCCATAACTATAGTGCCTGAATTTCAGTTTACCAGGGAAGGATTTAAGTGTCAAGTTCCCAGACGTGGTTGAAGGGTTTAGGATGTGACATACATGTACGTATATGAGATAAGAGATATAGGGCAGAATTGTTTGCTGTAACAGGGAAGCTTAAATGTGTGATGGTTCCTGAAATGACAGTAAAGTACTAAGCAGTTTAGGTGCAAGGACCACAACCTTAAGAGATATTCAAGCACTGTTGATTTAAGGTATAGGTGAGTGATATACAGTATACAAATCTTCCCAGAGACAGACTGTATATTGCGCTGCTATCCTGGGGTATAATGATTGCAGATCTGATCACCTGTGGGCTACCTCCTTTAAGTAAAAATTCTTTCACGCAGGGTGTTAACATTCAATTACGTTTGAAAATTAATGATGTTGATAAAGCTACCATATCATGTTCATTAACCAGTGAAGTTTTGTTGTGCCACAGTGTAAGTTCCTAATACGTATAATCTTTCTTAATGAGTATGAAAACCGTTTATGGTAAGTAGCTGACTCACATATATGAACAAGGAAAGTCTAGTTGTACCCTCTGCAGGGCCATGAGTTTTCTTACTAGACAAAATAGAGTACTCTATCCTCTTTGCTTTGAATAGGCCTGTGGCCTGATTGAATAGTGAAAGATACTGTATTGGTAATTAATTTCTGATGTTTTGGTTTTTGCAATGAAGTTGGCTGCAAAAGACAGACCAACAGACACCAAGCTTTTTTTTTGTTTAAATCTACTTGACAAAATGTATAGCTCATTGACCTTGGGACAAACATGCAGATAGCATTGGAAGAATCTTTTATGTTCAATGGAAGGTCAAGTAAAGGAGTGTGCTGTTACATTTGTAAAAGGCATTAGACAGGCAGATATTATCTCTCAATTGGCTCTTGGTTCCCATAGCGCCTAAGTGGCGTGGTTGGTATGGTGCTGGCGTCCTACCTCGGTGGTCGCGGATTTGATTCTCGGCCATTCCATTGAGGAGTGAGAGATGTGTATTTCTGGTGATAGAAATTCACTCTCGACGTGGTTCGGAAGTCATGTAAAGCCGTTGCTCCCGTTGCTGAATAACCACTGGTTCCATGCAATGTAAAAACACCATACAAACAAACAAACAATCTTGGTTCCCATCTCTACACTAAAAGATATCTTTATCTTTCCCTGACTCATAGTACCCTGCATTTGCAAAAGTTAGCAGTGTTATAAATAAACTGTTGAAGTGTTGGAATGTGTTTGTTCCTAAATAGGTCTATGATTGCTCTCTCTCTCTCTTTTTTTTTCTTTTTCTTTCTTCAGAGTAGCTTATCCACTTACTAGTGCTATTACTGGTAATCTATTGAAATGTATGTTAGTTTTGACTTAAAAGTATATGGTTAAAATGGTTGTGTAATTAATACTGCTGGGATTTGTTAAGAATCCACAGAGCTCATAAAAACTTGAAGGTATTAGATTATGTGAGAATTTTCTCAATGAATTTTTATTGCACATTAGTATTTATTATCATTTGTATCTGCACTAGAGTCCAGTATTCCTTATTATTGTTCCCACTTGTAATTTAATCTTGTTGAAATATACAATAGTGTTTATTTTTGTTACCGGCATTGTGGTTTCATTTAAATTTCTGAAAATTAGAACCATTTATTTGTGTATTGAATGTTTGATACCTGTTTTGACCTTTTAGGAGATTTGTCAAGTGTTTTCTTGTGAGATAAGAGGAGAGAAAGTTATACCAAATACAGTATACAGTACTGTATTTTGCACTTTTCAAATACGAACAGGTGGCAGAGATAGCCGTCTAAGTCAATATGTCTTGTACTTAGTCATTATACTTTCAGAATTCTAATATGCTTAATCTCTTTGGAAATTTAATGAAATCTTTTCATTTTAAGAGATATGTGTACCACCTTATGTTCTCATAAAGAACTTAGAACTTCAGTGGTGTACTCTATAAATCCTGTTCATGAATGATGTGAGAATTGTCATGTATGAAATAAATTATTATTGTGTACGTGAGGATGTTCTTATCAGACATGAAATGAGATGAAATTTAATTTAATTAGACAAGACGCTGTCATGTCTATTTACTTCAAAAATTTTCCTTTTTTATAACTTCAACAATAAAAGTATGAATGACGTAAACCACGTTTCACATCTAAATTCCTTATACCAATGCGCAAAGGAAATTCTAGTTTGTTCATAATGTAGGCCTAGACTCATAGCCCCTTGTTGTGGTTGGAAGATTTCAGAGAACAGCAGCATAGGTCTAACTTTTCGTAAATGCTGTCCTGACTGGTTTTTCTTTGACAAATAATGAGTTACCTTGAATTTGGTTTTTGTCACTGAGAAAATGGAAGGTGAGGTTCGAAGGCATATCTTCGCATGTACAGAATATGTGTATCTAGCATTATCAAGTAAGGTGGAAGCCTCACGTCACGTTGTGCTCAAACTTGGTTCGTTCTTGAAGGGCTGACCACTCCAAAGGCTCTTAAAGCTTTGTTTATATCTAGATATAAGCCTAATGGCAATTATCAAGAGCTAGAGGAGTTCATCTTGATCAATGTGGCTTCATGGTAGGCGCAGGAAAGTACTTGGATGAATTTTGATAACCTACATAGTGATGAGTAAATTAAATCTTAATATCGATGAATAGCTACTGCATGAAACCGTAACTCAGTGGATTACTTTGAATTAAATTAAAAGCAGAAAGTAAGCCAGCTACATAAAAGACTCAAGGGCCTAATGACAGCAAGAAAAAAAATTTGAACAAAAAACAAGATGCTAGGTTTATCGTAGTAAAAACAGCCCTTCGGTTGAGAGAGAAATATCATATTGTTAGGTATGATTAAGGGCCAAAAATATAGTAAGAAAGGACAGGAATAATTAATCGAAGAATGAAAACGGGTGCCAAAAATGGGAGGTTGCAATGATTTAGGTATCTAATAAACCAACTTATGAAACTGTAAACCATGAATGAGAGCGTCCTGAACGGTAGAGAATGATCTCACGGCTGCAACCATGCTCAGCCATTAATAAAATTAAATATTTGAAAATAATATATTCAGTTAATGATGAATTATGATAAAATACAGCTAGAGTCGGGTGAAAGGGTGAAGTGTAATTTCCGCAGAGTTTTGAAATATTTGAAGACAGTTTCCACAAGTCTTGAAGGTTTTCAGCTCTTCGTCAGTAAAATGAGTACCTGCCTATACATACTTAACCAGCATATGAGAAATGGTGGTTTAAAGCCTCTCTAAAACTTGTATCAGTATAGGCCTATTTTAATGCTCTCGGCACATTGTTAATTACGATGGTTGACTGCCTAATCTCGTAAGTTCGAGTTTCAAAATATCTTTCCTTGTTTGAAAAGTTGAGTTTTACCTCTTTTGCAGGTTTGACAATCAAACAGGGAAGGTACAGAAAGGGTGGAATACATAGGCTTACGCTCGGAAGAATAAATGAAGACATTAAGGTAAAAGTAAAACAAGTTGTGATAAAGTGAAGATTGCCAAGTTAGTAGCAAATCAGCATCGGTCTAATGCCAATTAGACTCTTTGATGTATCCTACGCATTGCATTACAATGTTTAACAAGAGTTTGTAGGTTAACATAATTTCGAAGGTTACTCAATTAGGAAATACTGGAGGCATAAGTTTCGAAAAAGTGAAAACGATGCGGTGAAGTAGGTTCAAGTCTCTCTCTCTCTCTCTCTCTCTCTCTCTCTCTCTCTCTCTCTCTCTCTCTCTCTCTCTCTCTCTCTCTCTCTCTCTCTCTCTATTATCATTGTCGTAATCTATTATGGATGGCTATGCTTTGTTTTTTGTTGTAATTTAATCTTGATGTAATAGCTTGTATATCTCCTACAACTTAATAGTTGAAATAGTCACATAATTTAATCGTGTTATTCATGTTGTTAAGAGTTAATTTAAGGTTATGATCCTTTGCTTATGTAACACAGTGTATGATTCTATAAAATTACGTCCATACACAGCAGGATAATTGCTAAAAGTAATATATTACTAAGTTTAGGGTAACAGGTGGCCATGTATAAAAAAACTCAAATAAATCTCTAACTGGCAACTCGAGCATCCAAGTCTCCCCTTGGAGTAGATTATCGTCTGAAGTATCTTGCTCTCAGGCCTATATTTATTTCCCTTAATCCAAAGGAGAGATGGTTATAAACAAATAAGAAAATAAATGGTAACCCGTAGATTAATAAGCGAGAGGGGAAACTGAGAGACATGCCGGTATCATCACAAACAAATCCGCCATAGTAGTACTTAACCAGGCGTCTGAGAAAGAGTTAGTTTAGTTGTCCAGATGACCCTGTGCGAGTCGGACTGTTACGCGAGGCTCCTCCAGGACTGAATGGACGTGCTTACCCCCTCGACCGAATCGTTTTTGCATTTATTCGCTTCTAATCTTTTGTAAGTGACTTTAAAGTTCGCATTGTCATTCGTTTTAACCAGTTGCATCGATATGCGTTGATTAACTCGGTTATCGTTGCCGTTTTGAAAAGATAAAAACAAATTAAGACTCGTAACTTGAGTTCTGTTAAGGGCAGACACACACGATGGTTTTGAGAGACATGGCGCCCATGGCCTCATTACGGGCTCGGAATTTGGTCCTTTTGGTCTGTGTGGGCGTGGGGTTGGGCTTCAACATCGAGACCGATTACTTCGTCATGCACAGGGGGCCTGCCGAAAGCAAATTCGGCTTCAGCTTGGCCATGCACCGAGATACCACCGGGTCCTGGTGAGTAACTGACGTCTAGGCCTACTATAATGGTCATGCATTTTGAATTGTAAGGAACTGACAGCTATTTATATGTCAATTGAAAGTTTATAGCGCATTAAGGATTAGTTTTATATAATTTACAATGACTCTTAGCAATTACATCCAGGGTAGGCCTTATTATATGTATAAATTACACAAATCAGAGCCTACTATAATGGTCATGTAGTCTTAATTGTAAGGGACTGACAGCTACTTATAATGTTAATTGAAAGTTTATAGCACATTTAGGATTAGTTTTATATTATTTACAATGAATTGTAGCTATTATATCCAGGGTGGGATAATTATGTCTTGCCAAATTACACAAATGAAAGCCTAGGCCAAATGGTCATGCATTTTGAATTTTAAGGAACTAGCAATGACATGCATGATAGGCCTACTAATTAGGTCTAGCATAACGATAACGTATACAAAATCCAAGCCTAGCCCCAATGAATTGTAAAGAATTAACTTATATTCGTTAAGTCAATTGAAAGCGTATTGCACATTAAGGATTAGTATATTATTTATAATGCTTTATAGCAATTATATTCAGGGTAGGCCTAATTATTTCTTGCCAAATTACACAAATCAGAGCCTAGGCCTAATGGTCATTTATGTGTTTCGAATTATAAGATATTAATTTTATTCATAGTCTGTTGAAATCTTATTACACATTAAGGATTAATTTGATGTTATTTACAAAGAATTGTAGCAGTAGGCAACATTCATTATAGGACTATTTATGTCTGACAGAATTATGGTAAGTCAGTTGGAGCGTAGGCTTAATTGTCGTATATTTTGAATTGTAAGGAATCAATTAATATTCATAAGGTCAGTTGAAAGCTTACTGCATATTAAGGATTAGTTTTATATTTTCAGTTAATTATAGCACTGGTATGAAAATAGGTCTGTCCTTTCTTTTTTTCCTTTGCATGTGGGCAAGTTGATTTAGGACTAATGTTCATATCTTGTGGCCGGTCGAATTAGGCCTATCCATAGAAGTAAATGACCAGGAATAGTAATTAAGAACTTTTGGTGGTTTTGATTGAATCACAGCAGACAATGGTAATTTTAGTTTGAAGATTTGTGGAAAATAAGCTTTGCGATCTCTCTCTCTCTCTCTCTCTCTCTCTCTCTCTCTCTCTCTCTCTCTCTCTCTCTCTCACAGGTAATTGTTCGTTAATTTTAGTTAATTTTAACATAGATATTGGTATAACTTATCACTACCTGCTATTTTCCAATAGTGTTTTTAATTTGTCCCTTGTGAATATTAATTAAAAAATAATGTTTTTAAACAGTAAAATTCATTTTAATGCGAGATAAAATAGTTGATTAAGAAAGCAGTTAAATTTGTACATATGACTTATATGACCCTCTAATCTCTGTTGGCGAGTTCGGGGCTGGACGCTAAGTGACAGGTTACAGCCTAAGGGTTAAAAATGAGGTTGGGTCTGAAACCACACGGAGTTTTTTTTTTTTTTTTTTTTTTTTTTTTAGCCATTGCTTGGTATATTCTCCGTCTTTTGTGCTTGTGAATGAAAGACCAGGTTTAACGCACGTATGCACGCACACATATTATCATGGATGTCAAAACTATGATGCTTTATTGGCCAAAGTGCAAAGGTGTAGAAGGCCTGCTAAGTCCTTATGGTCTCGACAACCATCAGAGATGTGTGTTAAGAATAGAAAAGATGATAGCGTGAATGTTGCAAAATTCAACTTCTTTATTTTTTAACCACTCAGGTTTTTAGCCTATGATTGGCTTATATTACATATATCTATATAATACTATAATATATATATAGATATATATATATAGATAATATAATATATATATATATCTATATATAATATCTAATATTATATAATATATATGTGTGTGTTTGTGTTAAGTTCTTTTTGAGTGAAAGAACGTTTTTTTGATACGTACGTAGGCGCACATATTGCTGGGAATGTGATTTTATTTTTTGGGCTGGTTTAAAACCATTAGGTTAAACCTGCCTTGATAAGGTGTCAACAAATGTGTGGAAGGCCTGCTATGTCCCTCTGGTCTCTGACATACCAGCAGAGACGTGTAATGTTACACAGATGAGGCCTTAACGTCTGTGTCATATATCTCGAATCGTGTTCCACCAATAAGATTCTTGTTAATCTAGACCGTCTTATTGAAATATCACGCCTGGCAATCTTGTGTAAGCTTAGTGCGAACTTCCTTTGTCGTTTATCGCGCGCGTTTTAGTATGAATCTTAGAGACGTGTTTATCAGGGGCCTTTCAATTGGGTATCGAAGTTAATGTGTTGTATGTGTCACGTTCATTTGAATGGTAACAAGCTAGTCTTCACGTGGGTCTAATTTTTTATTTTATTTTTGGTGGGTGATTGGGACCTTCTCCGTGTTCGCTACACAATAATGATAACGATGATAAACTTTAGCAGAGGTGCATCGCACTCTCGTTACATATGCAAAACTGCCTGTTCTTGATGATGCACCTCATAGTGTGACTGTTCTTTACTGGACGTATGATATGATAAGAGGACGAGTATAAGAATGTACGAGTAAATAGGCATCGTTACGGGGTTGCCCATTTAGTTTTTGTGTTTTTTTGTTTTGTTTTTATGTTTAGCGGGGGGTCGCTTGAAAGATTGATTTATTGATGGTAGTTTCGACTAGTATTTATTTATGAGGTTTTAGTCTTCCTTTTTCATGTGGTTATAGTCCACAGGGGAAAAGAAAAGCTGAAATTCCCTCTAGCTCAACATTGTCGGCCTCCAGTGACCCTTATCGAGAGCTGTTTATGTAGTTATTGTGTTTATTTTGCCCTTGTTTGGTGTGTGTGTGTTTTTTTTAACTCGAGGATCTACTGTGGAACTCTCTCCCTTCCTCTTTATTTCGTAAATGATTTAACAGTTTTGTTTTTCACTGATGAATAGTGTAAGCGAAATTTGAAAGCCAAGAAATGTATGACGGTACAGAAAAACGTTTTGTGCAATGATCTCAAGCCATTTTAAAGAAATAATGCACGGTTGGAGAGATTTGACAAGAGAATGTACAGACATCTAGTATCGAAATTCTACTGGTCGAAGTGACTTAGTTTTCAGGGTTCAAGCCTTGTTTGTTTTTAATTCAGTTCGTAATTGAAAAGAACTTCGGAATTATTGCAGGATTGCCCATAACGGCCTGGGTTTTCTTCTCTGTTAAAAAAAAAAAAAAGAATAAATAAATAAATAAGTTCCGTTACCTTGACCGTTCAATGCGCGTAACATTTCAACTTCAAAACCGTTAAACTAGAAACAAAGAGGTTTCACGGTACGTCTGATATAGTCTTATCGTCAGGATTCACCTTGCACGAAACAGGCTCCGGCATTTGGGCTCCGGTGGGATAACCTATAAAATCTCGTGAAATCAGCTACAAATAGCCACTTCTGTCCCGCCGTTTGAAAACAGGAATATTAAGAGAGATATTACAGGATCCTCTTAAGCATCGTTGCCTTATAGGGGTTTTATGGATCTGCTTGGATGTTTTTTTTTTTTTTTTTTTTTTTGCGTTTTCTCGGTTCGCGTGTGCTCATGCTTGCGTGCTTCTGCTATAGTAGATTCACATCAACCGTGCATTTGATGTCTAGGCCAGTCCCTTACGACGCTCCTGATTGGCTGTTGATAAGCCAATCACAAGGCTGGAAACTCTCAGTCTCTCAGGAGAAGTGGAACATAGATCTTACTCATGTGAACTCTGGAAAGAGACTGAGGAGAGTTTCCAGCCCTGTGATTGGCTTATCAACAGCCAATCAGGAGCGTCGTAAGGGACTGCCCTAGACATCAAATGCACGGTTGAGGTGAGTCTACTATAGCAGATAGCCTAACGTGCTTGCGAGATGGTGTAGCCTAGCTTGATATGGTAGTGTTGAAGTTTCCTTTTGTGAAGTTAGTTTGAATCCCAGGTCTCCTTAGGTTGCAAGCTGTTTATTTAATTTGTAGATGCTGTTTTGGCTATAAATGCTATTTTATTTTCATTTTAAATCTTGTCAGAGCTGCCAGCTAACCTTGCTTATGTGAGTGAATCCGCATTCAGTCCTAACAAGGCGTGATCCGACCTCCTGCTTAGGTAATCTGGACGCGTGCGAGATTTTCTCCTCACGCATAAGTTGCAGACATTATATTCCTAACTTTTGATGTATATTAAAACATGCTAAAATCTACAGTCAAATAGAGCCTTGTTTCACCAACGAAAATTAAAATAAATACGCTATATTTCATTAGAAATAATTTGTCTGTACTGGTTAACATGCACATTATTTATTTTTTACAGTTTCATTCTAATGAATAAATCATAAATATCCTATCCAGAAATTCCTGTATCTTTAACTCAGCGTGAAACACCTTTTTCAGACATTTTTATGCTTTTCCATAGACCTTTCCTGGCAGTGAATTTGCTTATGGCTGCTAGTCGACTTTTACAGGTGGCAGTGTAGGGTTGGGTAGAATTTATTGTAGGAACTAAAATTGGAAATGCATGAGTACTTCCTCATATGTAAACCATCGCATCATGATAGAAAACGGGAGGGCCTCGACAAGGTCCCTCATCTCATCTTTGCGAAATCATTCCTAAGGTAGGCTATTGATATCTATGGGCTATTCATGAAGCTTCACTAGACTTATAGTGAAACCGAAGAAAATGAATTTTTCATTCAGCTGGGTATGCGGATTAGAAATCTGTTTCTAATGTATTTATTGTTTTAACTTTGAGTTGTTCAAGGATATGTTTCAAACTCTAAACATAAAGTAAAGTATCTGTACCATTTTAATTCCCCATGGGTGTCGTGCTATGTGGCAGCTTCCTTAGAAGGTTAATGGCCCTTTTAGTTTGTTCCTTATGGATGTACGTGCATTCCTAATAGTAATAAGATAAAATAATGGTAATTATTAAATAATACTGATAAACGTGTAGTAGTAATTCGTCGTCGGTTTTATTCTTAAATCTGAATCGTAATTGTGTATTTTGTTTTCCTATTATATATCCACTCGCAGTTCATCCGTAGTGATTTTCCTTTATAATTACAATAACATTTACTCTAACCATCTTTGAATATATAACGGAAAGACCATAACACACACAGAGAGGAACCGAGGAATGTATCGCTGATCTGTGAAGCAGATAGAGAGCGTTTTACAAACCAGTTCCTTCTCGTTTATAGCCTATAGGGCTCCGTTTGTGATTTATACATTACGTCCTCGTTAAATATTACCGGGAGGCGTTGTTTATATACGAATAAATGAATTAGTGTAGATTCATTCAGTCTCTTCCTCGTTAACGTTGTTCGCGAGTTTGGTTGCGTGTAACAGGGAATTTGTGATCGGAAGTATATGGAATAATTAATATTCTGACTTCGTGTGGGTATCATGAGAGCCACCCCGTGGCCTGTTTGGGGTTAAGAGGTTCCTAGACCGTCTAATCGCCCGATTGTCACGGAATCTACTGTACAGGTAGGATTCCTGTTTCTATTATGCTTTTACTGGTTTTTAATTGGTGTATTTTTTTTAATGATTTGTGGGTTTTTATTGGTACAGATATTGTTATGGATGGAGACATATTTTTTACGATTTCTGTACGCGGTTTGCAGGTGTAAATATGTCACTATTATTATTATTATTATTATTATTATAGATTATTATTATTATTATTATTATTATTATTATTCCATCGTTCGGAAAACTTCTTCATTGTTGTTGTGTCGATACGAGTCAAAATTAACTTTCATTTATTTATTTTTTTTTTCTATATTTTTGTTCCAAAAAACTGTTAGTGAAGCAAACATTTAAGACATTGCTCTTCTTAACATACTGTAAGGACCGGCCCAGTTAAAATTCCCTCCCCATCCCCACCTCCACAGCACAACAATTGAACTCTTGAAGAAGTATAACATTCGATTACGAATGTCGACTGTTCTGGGCGGGAACAGAGATATACTTTGACTCTGGGCGGGAAGTCGCGTCGAGTGACATCTGACGGCGGAGTGAAGAAGTAAAAAGTGTCTTTTTGGCTTCGCAGTCGCCATCCTCAAGTGTTGTCAATTTTTATCAGGGCGTCATGTCTGGCACGTGAATTGTCTCAGCTGATGACACTGGTTGTTGACTATAGCAAGGTCACGTCGCGAATTCGAAGGCGCTGAATGCTTTTGTGTAAGGATTAAAGAAGCTTGTGGAAGTAAATTGTCTAGTTTGGGTTGCTGGCAAGAATGAAATTGTTTAGTTCGGGTTCCTGACAGAAAATGACGTGAATGAAAATGCGGAATCGTTATTGAAGTAGTGTTTGATATTTGTCATTTTCCAGAATAGTAAAACGCTCGGTTTTATGTAGGCAGGCTATTTAAAAATATACAAAACAAGTTAGGGGATAGTTATTATAATTACCTTTCAAGGTAGATTTCTTCCAGACTGTTGGTGAACATTTATGTTTTTCCTTTTTTATTTTATTAAATGAGCTACAACAGCAAAAAATTCTTTTGTTAAATGAGTTAAAACAGCAAAAAAATTTTTTTAAAATAAATTACAGCAACAAAAATTATTTTATTGTATGGGCTACAGCAGCAAAAATGATTTTATTCAGTGAGACACAGCAGCAAAAAATGATTTTATTCAATGAGATACAGCAGCAAAAAATGATTTTATTCAATGAGATACAGCAGCAAAAACATTTATTATTTTTAAGAAATACAGGAGATATTATGGTTGGTTGATTACTGCTATTTTGTGTGTGTATGTGTACCGTGAACCATGTAGTTGTTAATCGTACCTCACCTCTGTCCACATTAATGCGTAAGTTCTTAATCTGGGAAGACTTTAGGCAAGAACACAAGAAAGAATTCTCGTTCTTGGTAAAAACCAAAGCTGAGAGAAATGTTGCCCGTAATGAAGAGATGTCCGAAAGGAAAAAAAAAAAAAAAGGATCCCGGGTGGAGGCCCATGAATGAAACGGCATAACACATCTAATTATACTTGGTAATGTGTTTGGAAGGGGTTTTCATTGAGAGAGTGAGAGTGAACACGATGTCTGAGGGAGGCAGGAATATTATAACGTGGGTTTAAGGCAGGAATAAAGTGTGTGGATTAAACGTGATGGGTTTGAGAGAAGGGATTAAGTGTTGTGCGTTATACATTATATTACAGCTGCAAGATATGTATAGAGAGAATCAAGCATCTACAGAATACTACAGGCTATTAATGCCATTAGATATATCCGTAATGGAACTGACACTTAACTCATTCAGTAATATGTCTTACGGGAGAGTTATAGATCAAAAAGTCAACTGCTGAGTTTGTGAAATTCGCGTCAATCAGGCAAGAGAGAGAGAGAGAGAGAGAGAGAGAATTAGGCTTAAACCAATGGGAATCAGTAGAATCCTTTATTTCCTCTCTGAAATCATTTCCAGATCTATCTCTTAGATGTTTCTGGGTGGTGTATAAATTTTAAAGATATGTCAATGGCGTAGTATTCGAAAGGAATTTCGTGAAATATGTGAAATGTTTGGCTGTCACTTCCAAATTCTTCGATGATTGTATCAGCTTTGCGTTTATGTTATCATTTTGTTTTTATGATGATGATGATAATAATAATAATAATGGAGAATCAAATCCACAGTTATGTAAATGTACATATATTTCAGTTTACAAAACAGCAAAGATAGCTTTCGGGAATCTGTACGGTTCCCCTTATCAATATCAGATTGATAAGGGGAACCATACAGATTCCCGAAAGCTATCTTTGCTGTTTTTAAACTGAAATATATGTACATTTACATAACTGTGGATTTGTTTCTCCATTTGAAGACTCGTGCTACTATGAGGATTTTTTAATAATAATAATAATAATAACAACGAAAAGAAGAATATGCGAAGAAACCGCCAACCCAGCAATCACTCAGCGCATGCTCAAACGAACCTTGACTTACGCTGCCCCCGATTAAATTTACCCCCAAACAAGCCGATCAAACGACTAGGCAGCTAAACGCGTAAAATTGTGATCGTTACGCCTCGAAAAACACCATTAAATGGAAATCATCGTTTATCTGACGTGCTATCAGTTGTGGTCAGGCCCTTTTCGAGATGAGCTTCCTATAAGGGGCCTTTATCTCTCTCTCTCTCTCGTTTTTGAAGCAGTTTTTCTCTCTTGCTTTTGAAGCAATTCTCTCTCTCTCTCTCTCTCTCTCTCTCTCTCTCTCTCTCTCTCTCTCTCTCTGTAAGCATTATTTCTCTTGTTTTTGAAGCAGTTTTCTCTCTCTCTCTCTCTCTCTCTCTCTCTCTCTCTCTCTCATCATCATCCTACCGTGACGAGTCTGATCCTTAACTCATGGTCTCCCCCGAAGGCGAAGATGGTCCCGATAGACCATTTTTAGCTGTTTTTACCCGGAGTCTTTCTTAGGAGCCCCGATGCAAAATAAGGAGCGTCAGTTATAAATTCCTTCTCTCCGAGATGTTTTTCTCTGATTTTCACGGGACACTCGACCCTTTCCTTAAGTTATTAGTCATTTTTATTCAAACTGACGTCGTGAGGTGTTATTTCCTTTCGCCGTGCGATTAGTAATTTATACTTGCCTTCCCAATAAATTACTGCTATTTTTCTCTATCTAGTTTATTCCTGACTTTATCATCAAATTGTTATTATTGTAGTCGTTGTAATTACTCTGCAGAGCCCTGTTCAGTTTTAATCATTTAGAGGGTCCTTTTGGCTCATTGAAATAAACTATTTTTTCCCTTTATTTATTTATTTATTTATTTATTTATTTTTTGCTTCATAGATATCACCCAAGAGTAGTATCTTCTACAGCTCCAAGGAATACGTTTGGAGCGTATTTCTGTAAAGTTTACATAGCTGTGAAATTGTAGGCTAATTTTTATTATTTCTCACCACACCCAAATCAATCTTTTTCGGACATATAACTGCATGCTGGGTCTGCCCCAGTCTGTGAAGACTTCGTGTTTCCAACTCCTGTCTGTACGTTCTCCTATCTTGTGCGCTTATCCTGTGGTCCTAGATACCTGCACTATTGTGAAGTCATTTTTATTAGTGCTAAATCAATCATTAATTCGATATTTTGTCTCAATTTCGCATAGAAAATAAATGAGATAATGTGAAAGATTATCACTTAAGAGTATGTAGTTTAGGGTAGGTTGTACACCTGGAGGTGGGCGTTGTATGGTGGGGCATTGGGGCAGGTGACCTTAACTATTGCGACGTCTTGTAGTGTCAAGACAACAACTATTTTGTCTCAATTTCTAGATAGAAAATATATTAGATAATGTTAAAGAGTATGTGGATTGATGCCTCCAATGTCGTATGCCTAGGGAGGGGGATGGTGGGGGGCGTTGGGCCCAGGAGAGGGGGCGGGGAGGTATTTCCTGGAGAGAAAAGAAGAAAACGGCTGTGCCCTTATTTGCTTCCCTCGTAAGGGTCATTAAGCGACTAAATTGGCCTGCAGTGTGACTCACCCCGTCATTACCGTTTTTGTAGTGCACCGTTTTGTTATGAAAGTGAGATGAAGTCGTCTTTTCCAAGGAAGATGTACGGAGATGATGCCTCTCTCTCTCTCTCTCTCTCTCTCTCTCTCTCTCTCTCTATCTCTTCTCATTATATAGATAATAAATGTAAACTTAGCATATATATATAATATAATATATATATATATAGATATATATATCTATATATAATATATATATATATGTATTATATATCAGTTGTATTCCACATAGGAAAATGAAAATGGTTTATCTCATATAAGTAGTATATGTATAAACATAGATGTTTTATACATATATACTTATATACACACAAATATGAAGCCACATATAGTATATGGTTTCACATGCGAATTCATCATATCCCGCACTGAGAATAACTACTTACACCCAGAGGGAAATATATAATAAATAATGCCTCTACGCCAGCCGTGATTTGAACCTATGATCTATAATATATATATATATATATATATATATATATATATATATATATATATATATATATATATATATACGGTATATATATATATATATAGGTATATATATATATATATATAGATATATATATATATATATATATATATATATATATATATATATATATATATAAAAGCCTCCATATACCTTCCACTATAACCTGCCGGCGTAACTTAAAGTGGTCCGGAATATGTATTCAGTTCCAGTAAAAATAATTTCTTGCTGTGGAATCTGTTTCCTTGTCTCTGAATGGGAGTGATGAAGGCTGTTAAGTGGAAATTGCCCGTGACGTACCCCGTCAGGAAGCCGTGGACAAAGGTCGTAACCGCCGCGTACGATTCAACGAATGACTTTGTATGGTGACCTTCGAATTTAGCTCAAGGTTTCGTATGGTAGAAATAGCGATGATTATAATGTATACTGCGTACGCGCGCACACAGATAAACAGGTGCATATGTATGTATATGTACATATTATTATATATATATATATATATATATATATATATATATATATATATATATAAAGCGAATACCTGTGGTATTCGCTGATTTAATGAAGTCACGTGCATCTACTGTGATTTTTAAGCATGCATATATATATATATATATATATATATATATATATATATATATATATATATATATATATATATATATATACAGAGAGAGAAAGAGAGAGTAATCAACACACAATCACTTGTGGAACAGAGGAAAATTTCTGCAATTGAAAAGAGAAGAGTCGGTTGGTAGCGCCGTGGCCTCTTCAGTTGAAAGACCTGGGTTCGATCCCGATATGAGTCCGAAATGTATAGTATAGTAATAGTATATACTGTATATATACATATATATATATAATATATATATATATATATATATAATATATATATATATATATATATATATGTATACTATATTTATAAATAAAAAACAAACACCCACCTCAAGAACAAACTTTTTACAACACTTAACTGATCCTACGAGTATTGCCACGAGGTTTCTTTCGATGGTAACCCAAGACGAGAGACATGTGCTCGAGTAGATTGCTTTCGCCGTGAGGTCAGAAGGTCAAAGGTGGGTTGGGGGTGAGGGGGTGGGTGGGTGGGAAATATTCTACTAATTGTGACCTCAGTGCATGTTGAAAACCGACATGATGTTGGTTGAAGTGTTTATTAAGGGTTCTTGGTGACAGCTCGGGCGTGAATGAAGTATTGGAGTCAGTGCAAGGGTTAAGGTACTTGGGTAGATGATTTATAAATATGTATGTATGTACTATGTATTGAGCTCAGGACAGAAGTGGTACAGGCAGAGTTATTTATAACCGCAGGAGGTACTCTTTAGGGCAAAAGTTCTATGTTTGCATAAAGCAACCTGACGAGATAGCAGACATTTGCCCCGTTTTATTTGTGTTTTCTTTATTTCGTGTAATGAGTTTATTTAAATTCGGTAGCAGGGGCAGACAACTGTATTTTCTAAGTTGTAGGGCTAATAGCCATTTTTTTATTAATGCTGTCTAAAATCTATTGTATTCAAACATTCTCTATCTCAAATTGGTCACACCAGTGAATCATGATACTCCTGTATCCTGTATTTTGTATCTTAATATGTATGTTTATATTTGTATTAGAAGCTACTTCTTATGTTGAATGTGGGAATTTTTGTAAATTGAAAGTTTGTTTAATAAGCTAATGCCCGCCCCTCCCTTTTTTTTTTTTTACCTTATTCCATACGGCCGAATATTAATAGCGACAGTGATAATAAATTTCTTTGAAAGAGTCAGTTTTGCATGTACGATACTTGTCTGTGTTACGTACGATAGTCTGGCCTATAAAGAATGACAATACACGTACGGGATATCGCGTTGATCCCCGGCGTAAGTACACCTACAAAGAAGGGCGCTTTAGCACTTTATTGCAGCCCCGCCAAACAGGTGGCTGGTCCAGGATGAAAGGAAGGCTCTGAGAGATCTCCTATTTACACAGAGGCATCGTCTTGGCTGCGTACAGGAACAGTGAGTGAGCGAGCCGTGACTATAGCTCGCGGTTTAAAAGACGTCTCTCTCGTTTTGTTATGGTTTAGCTTAAAAAAAAAAGTCAGTTTTATCTTTTGGGCTGTTTTATCGTCGGCGCATTTGTTGTTCTTTCTCTTAGTTTATAATCTTCGCTCTTTTCTTAACTTTAATTTTTACGGAATTCGTTCTTTGCTATGATTGGCTCGGTGATTGTTCCTAAACTTTTTTTTTTTGGGGGGGGGATGGTGGCCGGGGCGATCTTTGTTTACCTCTCTCCTAAATGTCTTTTTAAGTTTTTAGGATAGATTTTTAAAGGACTTATTTTTTTGTATAAGTTTGTAGTTTTGAAATGGGGGTTGTTGTAAGATCCCTTCAATACACACACATACACACAGACACACGCAGTATGTGTGTGTGTGCATGCGCACGCATATGCATTAGTGAATCTGTGTTTTGTTTATTGCAAAATTTACGTAGTAATTATATATATATCATATATATATGTGTGTGTGTGTGTGTGTATATAAATATATATATGTATATATATATATATATATATATATATATAAATATATATACATGTATATATATATATATATATATATATATATATATATATATATATGTATATATATACGCTTTATATATATATTATATATATATATATATATAGCATATATATATATATATATATATATATATATATATATATATATATATGATATATATCTATTTACCATATATATATATATATATATCTATTTACCATATATCTATTAATATATATATATATATATATATATATATATATATATTATATGTATACTATACCTATATATATATATATATATATAATATATATATATATATATATATATATAATATTCTCCCCGTTAATTCCGGAATTACCCTGGCAGGGAGAGGTCGGAGCCGTAATTTTCATAGCTGAATGTGACAGTAAATACAGACCAGTTCCACGCGGGCGACCCAGGAAGCGGAATTGGAATTAATTGTTGCCTGACGGAATTTATTGTAATTAGATTTATGTGGTTTTTATTGCTCAGCGGGGAACAGAAAACGGGAAGGCAGGGATGCTGATGTTTAGGAATTATTATTATTATTATTATTATTATTATTATTATTATTTTTTTATTTTTTTTTTTTCGCTCTATCACAGTCCTCCAATTAGACTGGCTGGGTGGTATTTATAGTGTGGGGTTCCGGGTTGCATCCTGCCTCCTTAGGAGTCCATCACTCTTCTTACTATGTGTGCCGTTTCCAGGATCACACTCTTCTGCATGAGGCCCGGAGCTACTTCAGCCTCTAGTTTTTCTAGATTCCTTTTCAGGGATCTTGGGATCGTGCCTAGTGCTCCTATGATTATGGGTACGATTTCCACTGCATATCCCATATCCTTCTTATTTCTATTTTCAGATCTTGATACTTATCCAATTTTTCCCTCTCTTTCTCTTCAACTCTGGTGTCCCATGGTATTGCGACATCAATGAGTGATACTTTCTTCTTGACCTTGTCAATCAACGTCACGTCTGGTCTGTTTTGCACGTATCACCCTATCCGTTCTGATACCATAGTCCTCCAGAGGATCTTTGCGTGATCGTTTTCTATCACTCCTTCAGGTTGGTGCTCGTACCACTTATTACTGCACGGTAGCTGATGTTTCTTGCACAGGCTCCAGTGGAGGGCTTTTGCTACTGAATCATGCCTCTTTTTGTACTGGTTCTGTGCAAGTGCCGGGCATTCACTTGCTATGGTTATGGTTTAACTTCTTTTCGTATTGCACTTCCTACATATGGGAGAGATGTTATTTCCGTCTATCGTACTTTGAACATATCTGGTTCTTAGGGCCTGGACTTGTGCCGCTGTTATCATTCCTTCAGTTTCCTTCTTTAGCTCTCCCCTACTGTAGCCATTACCAATTGTCATCGCTGGCTAGTTCTTTAGTCTGTCTCATGTATTGTCCGTGCATTGGTTTGTTGTGCCAGTCCTCTGTTCTTTCTGTCTTTCTCCTGTCTCTGTATATTTCTGGGTCTTCGTCTGCTTTTATTAGTCCTTCTTCCCATGCACTCTTTAGCCACTCGTCTTCACTGGTTTTCAGATATTGCCCCAGTGCTCTGTTTTCGATGTTGACGCAGTCCTCTATACTTAGTAGTCCTCTCCCTCCTTCTTTTCGTGTTATGTATAGTCTGTCCGTATTTGCTCTTGGGTGTAGTGCTTTGTGTATTGTCATATGTTTCCTGGTTTTCTGATCTATGCTGCGGAGTTCTGCCTTCGTCCATTCCACTATTCCTGCGCTGTATCTGATTACTGGCACTGTCCATGTGTTTATGGCTTTTATCATATTTCCGGCGTTGAGTTTTGACTTGAGTATCGCCTTGAGTCTCTGCATATATTCTTTCCATCGTGTCCTCATCTCTTGGTGTTTTATATCTCCTCCTTCCATTATTCCCAGGTATTTGTATCCTGTCTCATCTATGTGTTTGATGTTGCTCCCATCTGGTAGTTTTATCCCTTCAGTTCTCGTTACTTTGCCTTTTTGTATGTTGACTAAGGCGCATTTTTCTATTCCAAACTCCATCCTGATGTCCCCAGATACAATCCTTACAGTCTGGATTAGGGTATCTATTTCCTTGATGCTCTTACCATACAGCTTGATGTCGTCCATGAACATCAGATGGTTGATTCTGTTGCCTCTTTCTTGAGTTGGTACCCGGCATCCATCTTCTGTAGTACTTTTGTCAAGGGAATCATGGCTACTACGAAGAGTAGTGGGGACAGTGAGTCGCCCTGGAAGATCCCTCTCCTGATATTAACCTCTGCTAGTCTTATTCCAGAGCTTGTAAGTATTGTATTCCAGTTGCGCATTGTATTTTTGAGGAAGCTGATGGTATTTTCCTCTGCCCCATATATTTTCAGGCATTCTATTAGCCATGTGTGTGGTATCATGTCGAAGGCTTTCTTATAGTCTATCCATGCCATGCTTAGGTTGGTTTTCCTTCTCCTATGTTCTGGCATTTACCATTTTGTCTATGAGGAGCTGGTCTTTTGTGCCCCTACACTTCCTTCTGCAGCCTTTCTGTTGGTGGGGGATGGTGTTTGTCTCCTCTAGGTAGTTGTATAGCCTTTCACTGATGATACCTGTTAGTAACTTCCACATTATTGGTAGGCAGGTGATAGGCCTGTAGTTACTGGCTATATTTCCCTTACTCTTGTCTTTTTGTACTAAGGATGTTCTTCCTGTGGTCATCCATTTGGGTGCTTGGTGATTTGAGATACAATGCTGGAGTTGTTCTGCTATTCGTGGGTGTAGGGTCCTTGAAGTTTTTTGAGCCAGTATCCATGGACTTCATCCGGGACCTGGGGCTTTCCAGTTTGGCATTTTCTTTAGTTGGTGTCTGACTGTGTCTGTCGTGATGTCTGTGAATCTTTGTTTTATTCTCCCTGTTTCTTCTTCCTTGACTTCCTGGAGCCATGCTCCATATGTTTTCCCAGAGTCTCTTACTTGGTTCGGCTTCAGGAATTTTTGGGTGGTTGTCTTCCCCTCTTAGTTGGCTGTATAGTCTTTTCTGGTTGGTTCCGAATAGTTGTTCTGTTGGTATCCCTTATTCCTGTTCATGTACCGTTGGATCTTATGTGCTTTGGCCTTAAAGCCTCTGTTTTTACATCTTCTATTGTGTTGTTAGTCCCCTCTCTGTACTTTGTATTTTCTCGTTGAGTTCCTCCCTTGTTTTCTTGCGTCTTGCCTTTTTTCTGCCATCTCTTTCAGTTTACTCAAGTCAGATCTCATCACCATGATTTGCTTTTCCAGGCGCCTTTTCCAAGGAGGTTGCTGTTTTGGTTTCTGTTGGGTTGGTTGTGCTGGTGGTGTTGGTGTTCGAATTCCCATCAGTTCTGCTACTAATCTTGCTCCTGCATATGTCAAGTTATTTGTTTCTGTGATACTGGTGGTGGGTATATGCCCCATTATTTCATTGACCTCACTTGTTTTCTCCCTTAACTTAATTTGGTGTTGTAGGCTTTCATGGAGGGGATCTTTGTTCTCTCTGTATCTGGCTCCATCCATTGTCTAATCTTTTCTACCCATTCCGTCCTCTCTGTTACTTCGTCGGTGTTTCTTCGTGTGTCGTTGTTTGATTACCTCATCCTCCTAACCGTCGTCTTCTGTGGCATCGTCTCTCAGTTCGTCTTCGTGTAATTCGTTATCGTGGGTGACATTTCCCTTTCCAGTTCTTCTCTTTCTGTTGGGGAGAGCCAGTTCTTTTTCTTTATGGTTCCGTACTTGGGTCTTTGGCCAGCCTCTGCTCTGTTTGGGGGGTGTTATTCCTCTCATTCCAGATGTTGACCAATCTTCTTCTATATCCTCTCTCCGTCGGTTGCTTCTGATGTAACATCTCCATATTTCCTTATTTCTTCTCTTGTCCATTTCTTCCTTTTTGCCTCTGTAGCTCCAATCTCAGGCTGTTGATTATTGTCGTTGTGGTGATCAGTTGCTGGATGACGACCTCCAAGTACCTGACCGTCTTCCCCTTCAAATTGGGTTGAATACCTGGTTGCCGGACGAAATCTCCGCCCCTGTTGACCAGCAGGTTCCATTTACGTCGTTGTCGTTTAATCCTTCATTTCTTTCCATCATTGCTGAGTTTTGCTATTTAACCCATAGCTGGACCCTACCCATCAGGGATAGGTACTCATTTACAGCTGTTTTTAGTAGACTGAGGAAATTATGGTAAAGATCCTTTCCCAAGGAATCAACGCCGAGGAGAGCGGTCACCCATCCAACGACTGACCAGAGCCAATGTTGCTTAACTTGACTTAAGTCTATTGACGACCTAACCCACTCCTCCACGGCGCCACACATATAATAATAATAATATATAATAATAATAATGGGAAATGCAGGAGATTATTATTATTATTATTATTATTATTATTATTATTATTATTTTATTATTATTATTATTATTATTATATTATTATTATGCAGAAGGTGAACAGGGGCCATTTGGACTTGAAATTCAAGCTTCCAAAGAATATTTTGGTGTTTATTTGTAGGAAGTAACAGGAGGTAATGGGAAATGCAGGAGATTAGTTATTGGAGTAACTATTATTATTATTATTATTATTATTATTATTATTATTATTATTAGGCCTCTCGGGAAGACGACATTTGTATCCGATGAGAAATGGAATTTGATTATTTTAATGAAGATAAAAAATACATAAATATGGAAACAGGTAAAGATAAACTTAGAATTAAGGCAGGAGAGGAATGGACATTTCTTTTCCATTATTATTATTATTATTATTATTATTATTATTATTATTATTATTATTATTATTATATCAATAAAGAGTGAATTACATCGTGGGATGAATAAGACCCCCCCCCCCTCTCTCTCTCTCTCTCTCTCTCTCTTTCATTCATGTGTTTTCACCGGACACTCGGACAGGGGACAGCTTCCGGACAACATGAGACACGCCCCCCCTCACCCCTCCTCCAAACTTCCTGTCGTTGTCGCATTCTGTTGTTTTGTCGTTGTCGCTGTCTGTTGTTTTCCTCGTTTTCCTCCAGGAAAAACAACAACTGTCGTTGTTGCTGCTCTTTAGCGTCAGTGTATACGTTTGTTTAAAAGTCAGTGGTAATCAGTTCAAGAGAGGATGTAATAAGTAGTGGGAATGGCAGTTTCTTTTTTGGGTTGATTTCTCTTGACCTAATTGTCATATGGTGCGTAAATGCATACGTATTTATGCATCAGTGTTTATGTTGGGTGTTGGTTTGTTTGTTTTTTATTTAGATGTTTTCTATGTTTGTGCTCTAATGTTATTTCTTTGGCTGTGGTTCTCTCTGTCACGGAAGGGTGTTTATTTGCGTTTCTTTAATAATAATAATAATAATAATAATAATAATAATAATAATAATAATAATAATAATAATAATCTTTAACTTCAGCTTTTCCCATCTTTATATGGGGTCGCTGTCATGATAATAATAATAATAATAATAATAATAATAATAATAAT
>NC_061103.1:43203594-43216094 GCF_015104395.2 Macrobrachium nipponense
ACTACTCCCATTGCACAGTGGTAATCTCTCTCTCTCTCTCTCTCTCTCTCTCTCTCTCTCTCTCTCTCTCTGGAACCCCAGCCTGCAGGGGAACGTCGCCACGCCGTGTATTACGAGACTTTAAAAAGAGATTCATGAGGTTGCATCGAGTGACGGTCGGGAGTTTTGTGTGAGCAGTATTTTATGAGGTGATTTATGGTAGAAGCGTGGTAGAAGGATAACCTCGGCCTTTGTTGGTTAAGGAGAAGGGTCTGCTTTTGCTCCATTTCTTTTGAGAGAGAGAGAGAGAGAGAGAGAGAGAGAGAGAGAGAGAGAGATATGGGTGGGTGGGTGGGGATTATCATTGTGCATGAGAATCATCTCTCGTTATTTGAGGTTGTTATTTGTGGTGCTCCTTTTGTGTTCATGTGTTTTTGTGTTTGTATGAGAGAGAGAGAGAGAGAGAGAGAGAGAGAGAGAGAGAGAGAGAGAGCCCTCAATGAGTCAGCGATTGTTATTATCATACTTATTTATTGTTTTTTTTTTTTATTAAAGTCGATTGATCTATGTTCAAAGGAAAGGAAAGAAAATTACCCTTAAAACTCAACACAAATTTCCCTTTATAGGATTTTTCTTTCCTCATCATTATTATTATTATTATTATTATTATTATTATTATTATTATTATTATTATTATTATTATTATTAAAGATATATATATATACACACACACACACTGAACAGCCAAAAGCATCATTTTTACTTAATAACCAAGAACAATAAGAACTTAGCCCAGACAGAAACAAAGCCAGCACTCAAATCAGCACCATCTGAGAAATAGAAAAGTCTCAAGTATAGTCTCCACCGCATTGGCGTCAAAATCTACTGTCTGGGGGTCAAGGCCCCCTTTCCCGGCTTTTTTTTTTTTTTTTTTTTTTTTTTTTTTTTTTTCTTTTTCTTTTTTTCCCCAAGTACTTAGCGAGATTTGGGCAGGGCGGCATTGTAGATTTCTGTCGCGCATTGATACACAAGTTGAAAACCCAGTGAGCGCAAAAGGCGATTGAATATAGTATAGATTTTAATGAAAAAGTTATAGGCCTATACTAAGAAGGTTTTAAAGAAAAATTTTTAGGCCTACATTAAAATGCATGACGTTTAAAACTAAACTTATAAGCTGGCACTTATATACATAGACTTTTAAATATACAACGGAACGTACAGAACTTCGCAGACTAAGTATACATGTCTAGACTTTCAGGTAGGCCTTGAAACTAAGATGTCTAGACTTTAGGCGGATACTGGAACCTGTAGACACCTTGGCAGACATTGCAAGGATAATGCAAGGTGGCTGAAATGCATAAATGTTTGCAATTTTGCATAATGTCTAATATTTATACAACCTCGTTTACATACACACTCACACAAATCCCTTGCTCTCTCCCCATGCGCGCAGTCACAGTTGCGTGCGTATGTGTGTGTTTGTTTTTGTTTTTTTTTGGTGGGGGCAAGCATTTTTTCTTATGTGAACATTTCGATATTGATACTATAAGTATCTCATTTGCATATTCCTCCATGATCGTTTCAGTCGGGTAATCATCTCTGGATAGAAGAATATTACTGACCTTGGCCTTTTTTTTTATTTCTTTAATGATCAGTGACATGACTTGAACTTGATCGTGATCGTCGGTTCAGTCACGGTGATAGTATGTGCGGTAGTTGGTAACTCGAGAGTAAACCGGTTGGACTTGTCATTTATTTATATTGGGTATATATAGTTATTAACAGAATTTGGTGTTGTTGGTTTCCTCTGTGTTTCTGTAATCAGTGAAAGGGCATGTTTTCACCGTGTAAGAAGGGACGTTCTTTAAAACTTTGCTGTGACCAGGTTTTTTTTTTTTTTTTTTTTTCCTCTTCATCATAAAAAAAAATCTGCTCCAACCTTGTACAGTGGATTGATTTATGTTTATCCTTAAATGGCGTCACACAGGCTACGCAAATTTCTGAGTAAGGACATGCATAAAGCACGGGGTTACTGAGACAAGCATTTTAACCTTTTCTAGTGGGTTGATTGATATATCACCATTTATTGGCGTACACGGGCTCTCCAAATATCTGTTTAGAGACACGAAAAACATCTCAGATAAGACCCTGAGTTACAGACTTGACAAACAATTAAACCTTGCACCCGGTAGGCAGGAAGTGTTGTTGCTCGATTTCAATGCAGTGTGGCCAAAAACACCTCGAATTCCTGGGATACCTGAGTGTAAGTTTTGTTTTGTGTTATTTTGAATTTATTGGCCGAGTCATGCAATCTGCTTACCCGTTTTCTATGCAATCTCTCAATCCATTTTCAGTTGGGAGTTGAATACGAGTTTTGTTTTTATATTGCTATTTCCCAATATTTACTGTTACTTCTTTCAAATGAACACCGTGATATTCTTTGGAAGCTTGAATTTCAAGTCAGTGGCCCTTGTGGTATGGGCTTGTTCCATATGAATAATAAAAATATTGTAATGATAATTGGTATTCGGGATGTATGTAGGATCTTATGCAATTAGCTACGAAAATAGTTTTTAAATTTTTGATTGAGCTTCCGCTGAACAGAATGTTATGAAGAGAACAACGCATTACAGAAAAAATAACTCTAGTAACGGTTGAACAGGTCAGCAAAGAAATGGTATTAATGTAATTACAATTGTTATGCAAAATGTGTCCACATCCTAAGGCATCAGACGACGCAAATCATTCAAGTTGCATAAGATTCGTCAGAATAGAATGATAATAAAAGAGAAATAAAGTGAATAACAGCAAAAATAAGTTAATCAAAGAGAAATGCAGTGAAATGCAACAAAAATAAGTCAATGAAAGAACAACAAAAATAAGTTAATAAAAGAAAAATAAAGTGAATAACAGAAAAAAAATAAGTTAATAAAAGAGAAATACAGTTAATAGCTGAAACAAAAGTTAATAAAAGAGAAATACAGTGAATAACAGCATAAATAAGTTAATAAAAGAGAAGTATCAAATTTTATTTAATAACTAAAATAAAATTTGAAGAAGTCAGCAAAAGAACTGAGACAAATATACACAAATAAACAGAGAGCGAGACGCATCTCAGATTCAAGCAGACAGATTACGGGACTTCAAATAGACATTATAACCTCTCTGAAACTTGATGACCGTCTAGGGCCAAACATTATAATAGCCAGGGACCAGAACAGAAGAGAAACTACTGCATTATGATAAGGCACGGATATCTTCATCACATATCGTGACAGAACACCAGAGCCTCAGAAATATTACGAGCCAGTGATATCCCTCCGAGATATCGTGTTAATTGTTATACAGGATATAATCCAATACCAATAACGTTTTTGTTTCTTTTACTGTACCTCCGTTCATCGTCTCTTTCTTACATCTTTCTTTCCTCAACCATCTCCTAACTACTGTTACGCCTTTCAAAACCTTCTTACTGACAGTTTCCCTTTCAGCGTTGAATGACCTCATCATAGGTCCCAGCGCTTGGCCTTTGGCCTGGATTCTGTATTCTGTTCCAGTGGTTCATGACCTTTTTATGACCACGCCCCCTCTGGGAGTAGGTCCATCTCTCCACCCCCTACCCCCCACCTTGCATCTGTGGGTAAAATTTTCTCAGGTTTAAAGGAAAATTAAAAAAATAGCACAAAAATAGAGAAAGAGAGTGGGGGTCTCGAGGGGTAGGGAGGGAGGGAGGGAGGTAGATGATTATACAAAACACGGTAAGGCCAACGAGTCTAACCAGAGTAGTAAACTCTAGGAAACTAGCTTTATAAGGCGATACTTTGCATTTTTTTTCATAAACTGAGCATCAGTTCCTCGCTCTTGTTAAGAGAATAACGAATATAATTAGTGATTTTTTTATTTTTTTGTCTAGGGCTCGTGCCTCCCCTGGAAATAGCTGACAATCCCCTAGGGGGGCGGGCCCCCAGGTTGAGAACCACTGGTTCTAATTCTATAACCCGTTCTATTCAGTACCACGATGGTCTCGTGGCATATCAACATACTATACAAACGCTCGCAGCAGGAAAGGCGATAGAAAAATGAAAAGACACTGAGCTTTCGTCTATTTTTCAAGACATACCGAAGGTTCCTGTCTTGTACAGCCTTACAAGCAGACAAACGGTGAGTGGTTTTAGCCATACGTGCCGGAGTATGGCTGGGGGATCTCACCTTGCTGTCCTTATTTAGTAGCTGGATACACTTTTTTTTTTTTTTTTAGGCCTTTAATTTTTTTTTTGTTTTTTTTTTTTAGGCCTATTTGAACCTTTTGCCCAGAGGAATGAGGCGGCGTGACGTGTGGGTAATCTATAGACCTTGGGCAGAATGCTATCTAGTTTCCTTTTGTTTTGGTATTGTTGTCTGCGGATCGCGTTGCTTTGGAGAAGGGTGTCGGATCATAGGACTAGTTTATTATTATTATTATTATTATTATTATTATTATTATTATTATTATTATTACCGTATTTTATTGGTGGGCGACTGATAAAGAATAGTATATGCCACTTGGTGTTTCAGGTTTTTAAAATTTGTATTATTATTATTATTATTATTATTATTATTATTATTATTATTATTATTATTATTATTAATATTAACTGGTGTCAGAATATTTGAAGAGTAGTTTCATGCCACATTGTGATTAAGGCCTTTGGAAATTATTATTATTATTAACTTATTATTGTTATTATATTTATTATTATTATTAATATTATTATTATTATTATTATTATTATTATTAATGAAAGGTAAATTCTAAATTTTCTTCTTCAGCATAAATAATGTTAAAATCCTTGTGTAAAACTGCAACATAAAATTATTCTTCTTCAAATTATAATTGTTATCATTAGTACACAAAACTTACATACATACATACTAAATAAGTTTATAAATAGATTAAAAAGGTCATTGGCCTACAGAGTGAACCTCCAGGATATATAAAAGAAAAGAAAGAAAGAAAGGATGTACTAAAGGTCACATCCGCTTTGATTATGTTGGTTTTTTTTTTTTATTTAATTATTTACTTTTTTTTCGCTAAAAAAATGGCTCTTGCTTCCGAAGTCGATAACGTTTTGGGTTTAGTTTATGTGAAAGTGTACTTAACTTTGTGAGAAGAAGAAGAAAGTTAAGTATATCTTAGTTTTACCAGACCACTGAACTGATTAACAGCTCTCCTAGGGCTGGCCCGAAGGATTGAATATTTTTACGTGACTAGGAACCAATTGGTTACCGAGCAACGGGACCTACGGCTTATTGTGGGATCCGAACCACATTGTATCGAGAAATTAATTCCTATCACCAGAAATAAATTCCTCTGGTTCCGCGTTGGCCGAGCCGAGAATCGAACTTCGGACCACCGGGTTGGTAGCCGAGCGCGAAATGGACTCGGCCAACGTGGAACTAAGAAGAAGAAGAAGAAGAAGACTACTCTGGCAGAACAATAACAAAGGGGCAATAGGAGAAATAATAATGATAATGATAATAATAATAATAAAATGGAGATGATTAATAAATTTATTAGTGCCTCTGATAATTAATAATGTTGTACATAATAATGATAATATTGAAGGTGCCTACTTTTTTAATACCACTGACAATTACTAATATTGTACGCAAACAAATCAGTTATCAATTTGCATAACTTTTGAAAGCAGATGGACAAGAGCAATTGAGGCCAAAACAAAGACAATAGCTTCTAACAGTGAATATCTGCCGTTACAGGGAGCGTGTGGTTTGTAGTTAAGTGCTATCGAAAAGAATGTCCGTGGCGTTTATTTGTCTGTTTAGATTAGGTTCGACGAATAAACACTCCGTTCCCCATTATTAGTTATATGAATCTTGGTGTGTTTTTCGTTGGGAGGACGTCGCTTCCACAGAGAGAGAGAGAGAGAGAGAGAGAGAGTTGTTGTTTTTACTAGATTTGTGCGTGTTTTGTGTGTGTGTGTGTGTGTGAGAGAGAGAGAGAGAGAGTTGTTGTCTATTGAATTTGTGTGAGAGAGAGAGAGAGATCATATGATATAATCAATGCCTTAATCAGTTTCATTTTTATGTTGCAACCTAATTCAAGATTAAGAAAAAAGCAACTGATATACGACCTTACCAGTGGTGAAGCCTATTAGTTATCTCACGATGTCACAGTGCCTCATCCACGACACACACACACACACACACACACACACACACAACACACACACACATACATATATATATAATATATATATATATATATATATATATATATATATATATATATATATATATATATATATATATATACTCGTGGCCGTTCAGTTCCCTCCACTGCAAAGCTGTGGACCAGCCTTATATACACTTGTCAGAGTTATATGCTGTCATGAATGTCAGTGGTCGGTTTACAGCACCTTGCCTGTATGTCTTCATTTGCCTGACTTAATTCAGCTGTTGTTTATTTATTTATTTATTTATTTATTTATTTATTTATTTATTTATTTATTACTGTGATTCTTTTCTGTGTTGTAAGTGAGAATGTTAATTCATTTTGGATAATGGTGAAAAATAATTATGTTCTTCACTGGATGATTATTTTTGGATATTCAGGAAAAAGGAAAACCAAAGTTAAATAATTTGTGTGTTTGTGTTGTGTGTGTGTGTGTGTGTGGAGAGAGAGAGAGAGAGAGAGAGAGAGAGGAGAGAGGGAAAGAGAGAGAGAGAGGCGCTGTATTGAACTAATAGTTCGTAGCATTAATGGTGACATTGCGAGCATAAACTACAGAAGTTGGGTCTGTGTTTTGTCACTCCAAACTTCTTTTTTTTCTCTTTTTTTTCTTATCTTTAAGTGCAAGTGAACCTCTTATGCTAGAGTGACGGGGTTATGGAACCCTATAGTCTTGTAGTCTTGTCGTGTGACTTCGGTTGAGAGAGAGAGAGAGAGAGAGAGAGAGAGAAGAGAGAGAGAGTAAAGGGAAGAGAGAGAGAGAGTACTGTTAAAGATAAACTCAGCTCTCGATATGATTTTACTTTTGTCATAAAGAAGCCTGAGAGAGAGAGAGAGAGAATTTTAAAGAGATACGTGGTAAAAGATAAACTCAGTTCCAGGTATGTTTAACATTTGTCACTATAAAGGAGCCTGAGAGAGAGAGAGAGAGAGAGAGATTTCTTATTTCATTTACATATGTGTACAAAATGTTCAGTATGAAAATTTTGATGAGAGAGAGAGAGAGAGAGAGAGAGAGAGAGAGAGAGAGAGAGAGAGAGAGAGAGAGATTTTGAAGGGATCATTGTTTGCCCAGACCTCGATATGTTTTTGCATTAATCGTTTTTAAAGTCTGTGCAATTTCAAGAACCGGATTCAAGTGGGAGTGGGCCTCATGGAGACCCGAGATTAACTAGAGTAGTGAGGTTAATAACAACAGTTAAATGGCTTACACCTTAAGTCACGGAGATCTTATACAGTAGTACGATACTTTTTCGAACGCGAATCTCCCCGGAACAAAGAGACTGTTTGAATGATTGATTGATCGTGGCTGCTAAAACTGGCGTCGCCAAAAGAGTGTGTTTGAATGGCTGGTCACGTTCCCGGGTAGATGTGTGGTTAGTGATGTATTATGCAGTAGGCAGCAGGTTATGTTAATGTATCCTAATGTATCCTTAAATGGGAGTCAGGGGCTGTGTGACTGCACCCAGAACAAATGCACTTCTGATACTTGCTATTATTATTATTATTATTATTATTTTTTTTTTTTTTTTTTTGCTCTATCACAGTCCTTCAATTCGACTGGGTGGTATTTATAGTGTGGGGTTCCGGGTTTGCATCCTGCCTCCTTAGGAGTCCATCACTTTTCTTACTATGTGTGCGCCTTTCTAGGATCACACTCTTCTGCATTAGTCCTGGAGCTACTTCAGCCTCTAGTTTTTCTAGATTCCTTTTCAGGGATCTTGGGATCGTGCCTAGTGCTCCTATGATTATGGGTACGATTTCCACTGGCATATCCCATATCCTTCTTATTTCTATTTTCAGATCTTGATACTTATCCATTTTTTCCCTCTCTTTCTCTTCAACCTCTGGTGTCCCATGGTATTGCGACATCAATGAGTGATACTTTCTTCTTCTTGACTTTGTCAATCAACGTCACGTCTGGTCTATTTGCACGTATCACCTTATCCGTTCTGATACCATAGTCCCAGAGGATCTTTGCCTGATCGTTTTCTATCACTCCTTCAGGTTGGTGTTCGTACCACTTCTTACTGCAGGTAGCTGATGTTTCTTGCACTAGGCTCCAGTGGAGGGCTTTTGCTACTGAATCATGCCTCTTTTTGTACTGGTTCTGTGCAAGTGCCGGGCATTCACTTGCTATGTGGTTTATGGTTTCATTTTCGTATTGCACTTCCTACATAGGGTAGGGAGAGATGTTTATCTTTTCGTCTATCGTTCTTTGAACATATCTGGTTCTTAGGCCTGATCTTGTGCCGCTGTATCATTCCTTCAGCTTTCCTTCTTTAGCTCTCACTCTGTAGCCATTGCCAATTGTCATCGCTGGCTAGTTCTTTAGTCTGTCTCATGTATTGTCCGTGCATTGGTTTGTTGTGCCAGTCCTCTGTTCTGTCTGTCTTTCTCCTGTCTCTGTATATTTCTGGTTCTTCGTCTACTTTTATTAGTCCTTCTTCCCATGCACTCTTTAGCCACTCGTCTTCACTGGTTTTCAGATATTGCCCTAGTGCTCTGTTCTCGATGTTGACGCAGTCCTCTATACTTAGTAGTCCTCTCCCTCCTTCCTTTCGTGTTATGTATAGTCTGTCCGTATTTGCTCTTGGGTGTAGTGCTTTGTGTATTGTCATATGTTTCCTCGTTTTCTGATCTATGCTGCGGAGTTCTGCCTTCGTCCATTCCACTATTCCTGCCCTGTATCTGATTACTGGCACTGCCCATTAGTTTATGGCTTTTTTTTATCATATTTCCGGCGTTGAGTTTTGACTTGAGTATCGCCTTGAGTCTCTGCATATATTCTTTCCTGATCGTGACCTTCATCTCTTGGTGTTTTATATCCCTCCTTCCATTATTCCCAGGTATTTGTATCCTGTCTCATCTATGTGTTTGATGTTGCTCCCATCTGGTAGCTTTATCCCTTCAGTTCTCGTTACTTTGCCTTATTATTATTATTATGTTGTTATTATTATTATTATTATTATTATTATTATTATTATTATTATTATTATTATTATTATTATTATTATTATTATTATTGTTATTATTATTATTTGCTTTGCGCCACAGCCAGAACGTAATACGTGTGTTTTGAAAGAGGTTTACTAAATAACATATGTAAGTAAAGGACCAGAAAAAAAACAGGAAAAAATAATGGAAATTCAATTTATGATTTTGACAGCTCGAATCTAAAGCTTCTCACACCTGCATGTCTTTCCCCCTTTTCTTATTTATTTATTTTTTTTTATGAACTCCTATCATGACTACGTCAATGCTACCAGGGAAGTAAATGATATTCAGCCCAAACCTGTACCAGTCTCACTTGGCATACGTACCCCTTAGGGTGTGAGTTACAGACAAAAAGTTTATACCATAGTATCATTTTTATCCCGCAATTATCGCTTCAGCGCTGCGGAAAACCACATTGCTTTTGGTGAAAATATTATGAAATAAAGTACGTTTTGAAATATTGCAGAGGCGATTGTAATATCAACATTGCTTCGTCTCGATTCGATGCAGGTGGCGAACTGAATAGATTTCGGTTTACTTGCTTGCATTCTTCTGTGTCATTCAGCTGTCAGGTTTTAAAAATCTGTCTTATTTCTGAATATACTTTATTGACGTGCTTGCAGAATGCCTAGATCTAGAGCGAAGAATGGTGAGATTATTTCTAGAAGTTGCAGAAGTCTGAACACACCCACAACGTAGATCTAGAGCGAAAAATGCTGAGATGAGATTATTTATAGAAGTTGCAGAAGTATGAACACACCTAGTAAAAATATCACGGTCTTGAGAAGCAGTTCAGCAGTTCATGACGTCACGCAGGCCGGTGGTGGGGGTTAGCTAAGCTCCTTGCGGGAGTCCGTGAGTTCGCTTGTGGGGGTTGGGGGGGGTCGCGTGCTAAGGGGCGTTATTTTCGGCTTAGTTGACGAATTGGGAAAGAGAGAATGTCCCGATCAGTCACACGCTGCGGAACGCGTGTCTTCCCTTTTCATTGGCTGCGCGCGTCGAAGGAGGATTAAATTAACGTTCTGCGGGAGCTAAGTAGGCGAGCTATAAATCTGCAAGGGAAATTAGAAGTCTACTGGCTAATGTAAACAATGGAACAGAAACATACTATAAAACCAGTCGATGAACATAAAAATTGAGTTCCTGTTGCACTGTAGAAGTGACCTATTCAGATAAAAGACAAATAATCATGTGTCATACAGAGAGAGAGAGAGAGAGAGAGAGAGAGAGAGAGAGAGAGAGAGAGAGAGATACTATGAGTCCCTTATTCATTCTAGGACAGAATTCGTGGTCAGTGAAGTATATTCGCGGGAGTCAAATGTAGGTTATTTTTCTAACATTTATTTCTGCTGTTTCATTGACTTGGAATTCAAGTTCCCAAAGAATATGGGTAAAGGGGAATACAGGAAGAGTAGACCAGTCATTAGACAAACGGATAGATGGACAAATGAATAAATAATCAAATGCTGTAATAAAGACGGTAATATTGCTGTTAAGAAATCATGAGGCAGTTCATTTGTCTTTATGACACTTCTCGTTTGATGTTGAGTCATGTTTTTGTCGAAATATTTATTTACTTTTCTTTATTTTTGTCTCTCAGCGATCTACTATATTTCGGAAAACTGCTTTGCAAGTCAAAGGGCGTTTAATGGCCTTCCACATGAATACCTGCTCATTTGAATGAATTTCATTAATCACCGAATTTAAATAACTCTTTACTCACTTTTTGCCTCTGAATTAATCAGCGTACAAAAACGACGTCATCCTTCAGCCGGGGAACCAGCTGTATGTAGTAGTAATATGCAAAACAGCCAAGCCGTTTTAGTAAGCTCTGATAACCTAAGTGCACAAGCACTCAAAGCGAAAGGGAGAAGTATTTGGAAATGATCTTGTTGCAGGGAAAATTGTAAGGAAAGTATAGGAATTATCGGTTTACTTTCCATTTTGGTCGGTAATTATGCAAATGGCTTCGAACTGCACGGCATGGTGATATATGGGACTCAGTCCTATTCTCTCTCTCTCTCTCTCTCTCTCTCTCTCTCTCTCTCTCTCTCTCTCTCCTTCTTCTTCATATAGGTGAGGCCGAGAGCGACATAAGAGTAAGTTTTTGAGGCACAGAAGCAAGTAGAGAATTCCATATTACGGAAGTAAATGGTGTGAAGATATGGTTAAACCTGTCTGACAGTAGGGTTGGTGATTTACATTCAAGCTTTGGAAAGCAAAGCATTTAAGGTTCATTCAGAATAAACAGCAAAATTTGTTAATTTTTATTCGTAACCTATAAATCTGCAGATTTTCTGACTTTCGAATTGGTGATTTATACTCAAGCTTTGCAAAGCAAAACATTTCAAGCTGAATTCGTAACAAACATCAAAAACCGTTCATTTGTATTCTTTACGAATAAAGCTGAAACACGTTTGTTAACTTTCAACCATAATGAATGTCATAAATCCTATATTTAAGTTTAGTAAGGCTGTAGTTCAAAGGAAAGACGTATTACCCTAGATGGCGTTAAATTTGTAGTCAATGAAGATATTAATTTCAACATCAGTACTTAGAGAAAATGACATCATGTCAACATCTTCCTGTGGTAACAAATGACGCAGTTGAGCTTCGTAATCCTGAGTCACAATATAAATGACGCAATAGAAAACGGAAGTTTGGTACGTTGGTAGTTATTATAAGTATTATAAGTATAACTGCTCTCCTGCCTGTGGCGTAATGCATGATTTTGGGATAAGCGTAGAGTAGGTCTTATCAAATGATTTGTCTTTCACACGGTTTGATGTCCTTCTTACTGTCCTATATATACCTCTGGGTACTTTGGAAGCAAGAGCCCGTGCTGGGAGAATGCCTAGAATAAGTTGGATTTAATCAAAACAATAGTGTATTCTGGGAAATGGTTCTTTGAATGCCCTGTCTTCCGTAGGGGGGGTGGGGGTGGGGAGAGGTAGTGCCATCAGTGCATCGCATTACTTAAGGTTCTTTGCAGCGTCCCCTCGGTCCCTTGCTGAAACCCCTTTCATTGCTTTTAAATTGTACCTTCGTTCGTATTATCTGTCTTCCATCTTACTCTCCACCTTCTCATTTATTCTAGACAGTTGTTTAAACAAATTAGCGCTGCCATACAGTTTATTACTCAGTCCTCTCTCTCGTCAGCTCTCTCTCTCTCTCTCTCTCTCTCTCTCTCTCTCTCTCTCTCTCTCTCTCTCTCTCCAGTGGCTGGCCAGTGCGTGGGGTCGTTTTAACAGATGTGACAAAGGTTGGCTTTTGCTTCTTTGGTTGTCTAGCAAAT
>NC_061103.1:43218594-43226094 GCF_015104395.2 Macrobrachium nipponense
GGAGCAAGTCGATAATTACATATGACAAAACAGCTGACCTTTAAGCACCGATCTTTGGCCTGCGACTTGGCAACATCATCAACCCCTTGTGCCCTTGCACTGACTCTCTCTCTCTCTCTCTCTCTCTCTCTCTCTCTCTCTCTCTCTCTGTGGAGGCTATGAAAGTGAGAGCTCCCAATGAAGGTGTGAACGCTATAAAATTCTACAGTCATAGGATCTGTTCTGTCTCTCTCTCTCTCTCTCCTTCTCTCGTCAGAGTCTAAGTAGTAAACTGAAGATTCCCCCTCTCTCTCTCTAAGTCTAGACAGATACACAATCAAGGGAGTCTCTCTCTCTCTCTCATTATCTCTCTCTCTCTCTCTCTCAGATCTACGTAGATAATTGAAGAGTCTCTCTCTAATTCTACAGGAGTTACAAATTATCCAATGACCCTCTCGTCTCATCTCTTTCTCTCGTTTCTCTAATCTCTCTCCCCTCTCTCTCTCTCTGACCTGGGGCAATGATGGTCGTATATCTGTCGCGCGCATGATTAAAAAGACATTTGACACCTACCGCTGTGTTTGTGCAGTTTTATTATTCCTCGTTGTCTAGTCTTCTCTTTATTTTGTGTGTATTTTTTGTGTGGGTTTTGGGGGGGGTGGGGGTACTGGGGGGGTTCACGGAGTGTTATCCTTATATCGTTTTCATAACTTTTTGCGACGGTTTGAGTGTGCTTATTTGATATGATTTAGTTAGTGACATATGCAGTTGATGAGGGCTTAAACTTTGTTGATTATTAATATAATATTTTTAATATATATATTTATATATATATATATATTATATATATATAATATATATTTATATATATTATATAATAATATTATTTATGTACTATATATAATTTATGTAATATTATTTAATTATTGATTATATATTTATATTATATATATATAATAGTATATAAACTATATATATATATATAGATATATATATTATTTAGAGAGAGAGAGAAGAGAGAGACGAGAGAGAGCCGAAGAGCAAGGGAGAAGAGAGAGGAGAGAGAGAGAGAGAGAGGTCAAACTAAGACATACTTTCATCAGATTTCATTAAATTTGACTCATCCTGAATTGAAATGTCCCTCTCCCTCCCTCCTCCCTTCCCCACTCCCCTCCCTCTCTCCCCCTTCCTCTACCTTCCCTCTCCCTCGTCCTCACTCGGTCAGCAGCAGAAGTCCAAGAAGTATCCCATTTCGCGGTCGTCTATTCGCGGTATCGGACGCGGAACGGGACACCGACACGGAATTCGAACCCCGTCCGACGACGAAGGCTGGATGATGGAAGCCGCAGAAAGGAAGGGGGCACGCGAATTCGATACAGCGCCATTATTGTTTGATCGAGATTTATATGTATATGTATATGGGCGTCCCTCACCCCTCCTCCCCATCCTCTTTATACTCCTTCTCCTTTCCTCCTCCTCCTCCTCCTCATCATCATCATCATACTCCTTTCCTATTCCTCCTCCTCCTCACACTTCTCCTCCTCATACTCTTTTTTCTTCCTCCTCCTCATACTCTTTTTCCTCCTCCTCATACTCCTCCTCCTTTCCTCTTCCTCATCTCCTCCTCATACTCCTCCTTTCCTCCTCATATCCTCCTCCTCCTCCTCTTTTCCTCTTCCTCATACTCCACCTCCTTTCCTCCTCCTCATCCTCCTTTCCTCTTCCTCATCTCCTCCTCCTCCTCCTTTCCTCTTCCTCATACTCCTCCTTTCCTCCTCCTCATCCTCCTTTCCTCTTCCTTATCTCCTCCTCCTCCTCGTCCTCCTCCTCATCTTAACTCAATCCATTACTTCGGAGACGTCCAATCACTTAGAAGTGACACTGGCTTTGACTTCGCTCTATCTGCTGCTTGATCTTCGCGTTCATTGGTAGTGACCCTGGCTTCGGCTAAGGTCGAGGGAGATGGAAATGGCTGTGTGGCTTTGACTTGGGTCGATCTGTCATTTTGTGTTCGTTCGTTTGCTTGGAAAGTGGCTCTGGCTTTGGATTGAATTCGTCGTATCTTTTTTTTCGAAAATTTCTTTCCCGTTACGACGAAGCTTTGGATTTTTTAGTCCGTTTCTCTTTTCCCTCAAAAGGTGTTACGTTGGCTTTCTTTCGAATTGAGACTTCGTTCGTTTGCTGTTTCTATATGTCGGTGTTTTGTTGTCAAAATATTTTTTTTTATTATTTGCGTCCATTAACCTCTCTTGTTTGATTTCCACCATCAATCAATTGCTTTATATATTTTTGTATTTAACTTTCTCCTTCATTTTATTCATCTACTTTTTTTCCCCTTTAGTTTAGTCCCATCATTCGTACAAACGGTAATGTCATCAGATATCCCTATTACCTAACCCCTTTTTTAATGCCAAAACAAAACCGGTTTCGTATTATAATTAGACGTCATTTTGGGGGTTGAGAGACGTGCTAATTATGAGCTCGGATGGAAAGCCAAATAGCGGGCGAGCAATTTGCACTGGTCTTGAGTAGCTGCATGTTGCATGGAAAATGTACTGCAACAGAAGGAAACTGGTTAAATCAAGTTTTTTTTCTTCCGAAGAATTATCTGCCCACGGGAGTATTTGGTAATGATAATATAATGATGATAATGTAAGTTGTCTTGGTGACCCAATATTAGTAATAATATTAATTGTAAATTAAATCATAATTGTATCTACGTTTTCCCTATTGAATTATATGTTAATTTATTATTGGCCACAAATGTGTATAGTTAGATGTATATTAATTTATTATTGATAACAGATACACATATTAATTTTGAGATCAAATGAAAAAAACAAAATCTGATCTCTCTCTCTCTCTCTCTCTCTCTCTCTCTCTCTCTCTCTCTCTCTCTCTCATTGTCCTTTTTGGCCGCCGAACTGGAAGTTGATATCTGTCAACCGGCATCATCTCCCCCTGTAATTGATATGTATTCGGTTTGAGTTAGGTTAAGAGGTTTTGTATAGGCCGTTCCGCCGAATCTTATCTCTCTCTCTCTCTCTCTCTCTCTCTCTCTCTCTATTCTCATCTCTCTCCATCTCTGTTCTCTCTCTCTCTCTCTCTTTGTATTTAGGAGTGTGACTTAGCCGATAATTAAAGCCCGTATAACCAGTCAGTGGGTCAGGGTGAGTTGTAAAGCCATCTTGTTCAGATATCGTAAGTCTCAAGTGTGTGCAACCGTGCCCAATACCTGTACTGTAATATATATATATATATATATATATATATATATATATATATATATAATATATATATATATATATATATATATATATATGTACGTATGTACGTATGTATGTATGTATGCATGTATGTATGTATATATATAGTTATTTGTATGCGATATGGCTCAAGAACGTGTTATCCTTATACCATTCGAACAATATTACTGTATATAGATATATATCGAAGCAGCCTCACGCCCTACATCAGTGTATATGTATATATCATTATATATATATATATATATATATATTATATATATATTTATATATAGAAACAACTATATATACCTTATCTATATGGGCAGATTTGTGTGTTGATAACGAAGTACATTGAAGTACTGTTTAGCTGATAGTGTTTTCGAAGTTTCTCGTCAAATCGACAGCTTTTATCGTTATGGAGAGAGAGAGGAGAGAGAGAGAGAGAGAGAGAGAGAGAAGGTGGATGTTGCAGACACACGCACACACGCGCGCAAACAGACCCTTATTATACGAATCAAAACACTTATTAAGGGACGTTTAAGAGCCGAAACGCATACTTAACCTTTTCCCCCCTTATACCTGGGCGACACACCCAGGTAATCAAGTCTTACCTGTGGAGTCGGGTTAATTAATAAATGTTTTTTTTTTCCACGGGAAAACTACGGTTGGTTCGCAGACCCTATAGTTTCCCGGTGGAGGGGAAAGATAAGTAAACTGTAGTCGGTAATGGGGATATTTTTATGTCTGATAATTCAGGTAATAGGTAATTAACCTTCGGCATTTCACGAAGGAACATACAGCTACGGCTGTTTTTTTTTTTTTTTTTTTTTTTAGGAGGGAGAATGGTCACCGTTCTATGATCTGCATCCGGTTGCGAACAGGTTGCAAAGGTCCTGGAGTCCTTGATGTCTGATTATCGTGTGTTTTAGCAACACAGTTTGAAGGTCAAGAGTTTATCCGTTTAGATTTTCGATTATGCATATTGCAAAGGATTCCTTATCGTAGTTTTATTTAAAACACACACACACACACACTCAGTGCTTCAGTGGTCATCAACTCTCGCCCTCGCTAACTGGAGACATGGGATTGATCCCAGGAGGAGCTTGTAACACGACTGAGCGATGACGTTTAAGAGAAGAGTTTGCTTTTGTGTTCAGCAAAGCAGTGAATTACGTACCTGGTTGTTAGTCGGTTATGATTTTTTACGAAGCTAGAGGTGTTAGCTAGCAACTGAATCTCAAAAAGACTCCGTGTATATATAATGGCCAGTTTCATTATTCACGTTTACAAAACCATATTTTTTCAGGAAAGATTAACAAAAACGAGAGAGAGAGAGAGAGAGAGAGAGAGAGAGAGAGAGAGAGAGAGAGAGAGAGAGAGAGAGAGAGAGGAGATCCTCCAGCCTTTTATATATAAATTTTGAGCAACAATTCATTCTAAGATGCCATCGCCGCGCCGCCACAATAAGATGTCTATGAACTACAGACAGAGGAACGTATACAAGGAAGAGAGAGAGAGAGAGAGAGAGAGAGAGAGAGCTGGAAATCACTCAACAGATCGAATGACCTAATCGAACCTCGTTTGAACTCCATGTCGACAACAAGACAACCGCTCGTGTGACATTTCTGAAAATGAACGAGCAGTATCTTTACCCCTACATCCGTCGAACCTCGCCTCCCTCCTGTCCGGTCTCGCGAATTAGCGACTGAATTTCACGGCGAATTTCTTCAGGTGCGCTAATGGGATAGATGGATATGTTAGGAAGGGTGGTGGCGGACGGGCGGGTGGGTAGAGGGTCCAAGGGTTAATTCGCTCCCAGGTGAGTGTCCGCCGTCCTTCCCTGCCTCTGCTCAGGTATAGGGTGTTTTGTGGGTGGTGGGAGGAGGAGGAGGGGGAGAAGGAGGTGGAGGAGGAGGAGGAGGAGTAGGAGGAGATGGCTGTACGGTCAAAAAGAAGAGGCAGGAGCATCTCTTAGGATCAAGGTCATATAGATATTATATATATATATATATATATTATATATATATATATATATATATATATTTAATTGTCACTTTCACACTTTCAAGAGCGAATCTTATTTGATAAAATTATTTCTCCGAGCTAAGGTTAGTAGGTGCAAGGCAGTGGAATTTTTGTTTGTTTATTTCATAGATACTTTGATTTCTTGGTAATTTGTGTATTGATGCGTTACAATTTTTGATGAGCCTCTCTCCTCTCTCTCTCGCTCTCTCTCTATCTCTCCTCCTCTCTCTATGCTCTCTCTCTCTCTCAAAAATGAAAAGCTGCTGATTATAATAATTCATCAGCTTACTTTACGTTGTATAAGGAAGATTGAATGGCTCATGTAATTACTATAGTAATTTTGAAAAGGAATATATATATATATATATATATATATATTATATATAATATATATATATATATATATATATATATACACAATACACTTACACACACACAAACGGGAAATTATATACTGGTAGTTTCGTCATTCAGGTCCAACTGAGAGAGGATTTGCTCAATTAAATTGCTGGCAATCTTGACCTACAATTTGGGATTTGGCGAGAAATTTTCTTCGCAGGAATTTCACTTGAAACTAACATTCACTTCCGGGACTCGTCGAATCACCTGCGTGAATCATCATCGATATTCTAGAAGGTGAAAAGGTATGAAGGATTCGTCGTGACGTCATCGAAATCACTCTTCTGTCAAAGAACTGCAGGCTTGTTTCTCAGAGCTCGTGACGTCATCCTTTCTCCGGGCCGGTGACGTCTCCGGCTGACCAGCCAATCGCGTCTACCCGTTTCTGGTCTCGTGTGGGTGTACCACAAGGAATCAGCTGGACTTCCTCTCTTTTTTGGATAAAAGTGATTTCACTTCGTGTGACGTCACACTGAATGCGGATTAGATATTACTCACTTGCTTTTTATTTTACCTGTTTAAGAATTCTACTCTTTCGATTTCTTGTTCACGCTCTTAAATTTCCTAGGAGGTTGTGATCTCATCGGTGTTGATTGTCTTCTGGCCTTTTTTTTTACACATGGATATTTTATTCAAGTGAAGCTTATTCAAGAAAACAGGTATCTTTCTCAAATAATAATAATAATAATAATAATAATAATAATATGGTGATTTCACAGCATTAGTGGCCACCTCGTTTAGGTTCAGTTTGAGGAAAGGCTGTTACAGACTTAAGGTACATTAAATTTTAAAGAAGTATCTCTCTCTCTCTCTCTCTCTCTCTCTCTCTCTCTCTCTCTCTCTCTCTCTCTCTCTCTCTCTCTCTCTCTGCTGAGTATCACGACAAAAATATCTGTAGTAAATGGAGTAAAATGAATAAAATTCCTGAATGAACTCCTGTTAGATTTTTCCTGTAATAACGTTTGTCATTGTGTTGAACCTTCCTTTACTCTTAGTCACATGCGTGATACTTAAGGATATGTCGCGCGCGCGCGCGCGCGCACGCACAAACACACACACACACACACACACACACACACACACACACACACACACACACACAGCTGATCGTGTTGCAGACCCGAAGTCAACACGTCCGTCTCCAGCCCTTTGTATAGAATGGATGTGTTATGCAGCTTGTAAGCCGTGCTGATTTAAGCTTTAATCTCCGAAAAGTGAGATGCATGCAGGATCCAGGACTGTAAAGGGGATTATGATCCCCATCCCCCCTTTTTTTTACACGGTACTGGATTGCTGATATTTGATACGACTGCACGCTGAGGTAATGTTATGTTAGGTTAGGGTACGTAAGGTCAGTGGAAGTTAGGTTTAAGTTATGGGATTGCTGATATTTGATATGACAGCACGTTAAGTTAAAGATAGGTTAGGTTAGTTAAGGTCAGTTGAAGTTAAGTTAAGTTGAGATACGGTGAATAAGGCATTGCAGAATTGACAAGACAGACACCTGGTGGAATGCATTCGTTTTTAGATAAGGGATCCATTTACAATGGGAATTCACTACCTATCTCATGTAAAGTTAGGTTAGGCTGGGTTAGACAGGGTCAGTGAATTCAAGGTTAGGCAAAGTATTATGGTTCTGGCCCTACTCACTACCTTTCCCCATCATTTCTATATATTTCCTGAGTTCCTTTGCCTCCTCCCGAATTGGGCTGGTTTAGTCATCGACCTGTTCCCATTTCCTGGGTGGAGCCAGCCATGATGGCAGGGCAGAAGAATTTCCATCGTCACGTTCGGTCGGATTGGGTCATATATATAATTGTAGTATGTAATGTCATATATATAATTGTAG
>NC_061103.1:43231094-43238594 GCF_015104395.2 Macrobrachium nipponense
TCGGAAGAGGAGATTTTTCGTGTGCCTTTATTTTGTCTGTCTGTCTGCCTATCTGTGTGTGTCTCTCTACGTTTGTTTGCCCCTCTGTCTGCCTGCTTGTATATTCCTGTCTGTGTCTCTTGTCATTGTCTGTTTAAAGAATAAGATCTGTACCTATTTAGCTTTCTTAAGTGACAGCAGAAATCTCCTCCTCTCTCCTCCTCTCTTCGTTCGACCTAAACAGGAGAGAGAGGAGAGAGAAGAGAACAGGACGTAGGGAGAGAGAGAGAGAGAGAGAGAGAGAATACCAGACGTGACTGCGCGTTACTTTGTCAAAATACCATGAAAATGAGAGGCCATAATCTTGAGATTCGTCATAATCTCCCTCTGACGGGGCCAAAGAAATTCTATACCTCTCGCTTGAAGAACAAGTTATTTTCTCTTCTCTCTCTCTCTCTCTCTTCGTCTCTCTCGCTTCTCCTTCTTTATGCTTATAACCTACATTTTACCAACGACGTTTACCCACACAAGGATACCCGTTCCAAGAGTCCTATCGGAACCAGGCGTCCTCAAATGACAGCTAAGTTTGGCGTTTCGCGGATCGAGGCGGCTATTTGTTTTTGTTTTCATGACCAGCGATACTGTATTCAGACACTTTGATGTGGTATTTATAATCGGTTGTTGCGGGACAGTTGGCGGAATTTCCAACGTCCAGTGGACCTGAATTTGTTTAGCTTGTGGTAAGGGAGGGGAGAGGGCGGTTAGTCTTTAAAATCGTTCAAGTTAATTGCTGCATATTACACACACACAGATATTAATATATTATATATATATATATTATCTAATTTAACTATATACAACTATATAGTATATATTAGCTATATGTCGTGCTGTTGTGTGGTGTGATCGTCCATCTACTTCCACTCCCATCATTAGACCTGTGTGTGGCTCTCGAGTGTGATGTTGCTCGTGGAGTGTGTGTGTCCGTGTGGGTGTTGGGTGCTGGGAGGTTAAAAATGTTCGAGTTACAACAGAATTCCTTGAATACGGGAGACAGCGAGTCACCCTGAGATAATTAGTATTTTTCTCTCTATCATTTTTGGCGTTTTTTGATGGACTATTCCTTTTATTAGATTACTATATATAATAATACTCATGATATATAATAATATTATATATATATTATATTAATACTATATTTACTATATAGAAATAATGAACAACACCCTAGCACGCGTGCCCACCCCAGAGGAAATTAAATTTCTGGACTCCACCATCTGGGAAACGAACCCCACCCCACCCCCCGGTCTCCCAAAATTGACAGGCCAAGGCGGTACCAACTGACCTACCAATATGTTGGTGCTTATGTAATTATTATTCTTGTGTTTTTGGGATGAAGCCGCCATCCCCTAACCTCCATTCAGGTTTGATGATATTGAATGGCTCTCTCTCTTCATCTACTCTCTCTCTCTCTCTCTCTCTCTCTCTCTCTCTCTCTCTCTATTGCCTTTGTAGATAACGTAGATCATGTTTGCTTTCACAATTGTACTTTTCTCCTTTCCCCCATTTTAGCGGTGATGTCAGCCAAGACGTCTCCCGTCCACGTGGGACCTTGCAAGAATTGTGTTTGTTTTCCAATGAGGTTTTAGAGTTCTCGTTCTTGACTGAAGATCTGTTTCTCTCTGGGTCCTTGGAGGTCGAGCCTGCTTTGATGAGGAAGAGCGGGTTCTCGTTGATGCGTAAAACGGGGGATTATGGTCTCACAGAGGCAGGTGTGCGACACTCAAAAGTTATGTTTTCATAATGTTCAAGATTGGTGTCTGGTGACGCTATCGCGATGCTTTTCCACAATAAAAGCCTGTGCTACAGTGTTAGTACTGTCAAAAGGACGTCTACAAGTTATGTATACGTATATGCGACATATGCAGAAAGCAAGTGGTTAAGAAAGGCAGTGGGTGACTTGCAGAAGTTTGCGATTAAAAGTCAAAGATTTTTGGGATTGCATCGAGAGAAGTGTCTCCAAGAAAGCAATGTTGATGACTATTATGTCTGAAATAGGTGATTTTTTTTCAAGAAGTGAACGTCCTGCCTAGTGAGGAGACTGACGATCTACTGATGGGGTTGTGTGTAAGCAGATGTCTGCTGCAGTAGTTGTTACCCTGTTAGAAGGTGACTTAGGATAAGAATAGCTTTGTTCTTTGCGTCTTGAGTCTTGGATTCCCTTAGAGGAGACCAGACCAGATGTTGGCTGTAAAAATTCTCTCTCTCTCTCTCTCTCTCTCTCTCTCTCTCTCTCTCTCTCTTTATTATATATATATATATATATTTTATTAAATGTATGTGTATATATGTATATGTGTGTGCATTATTATGCGTGTGCATGTGGGCGTGCGCAAACGAGACGCTTATCAGAGCATGCTGGTGCGGCACCCCGACGAGCTTGTGTCACTGGCAGATTATTATCATTATTTTTCTCCCCTCCAACTCTGGGAAGATTATAATGGCAAAACAAGCATGATGACTACCGATTGGGTGACTCTCCCCCCCCCCCCCCCCCCCCACCCCCCCCCCCCCCCCTCTCTCTCTCTCTCTCTCTCTCTCTCTCTCTCTCTGGTGTGTACCCTACCCGGCGCAGCACTTGCCGTCCCGTGCTGGACCACGACCCCGAAGAGAGAAACCTGTTTGTTTATGCCTTATAACACCCCCCCCCCTCTTCCCTATCTCATTTTTTTTCTTTCTCTTTTTCTTGCTTTTATGTTAAAGGAGAGGCTCTGTCGCCATCCTGCCGCCTTTTGCTTTTATTTATTTATTTTTGTATTTATTTATTTATTTATATTTTTTGTCGCTCTTGAAACTTGTATCGTCGAGATAAAGTTGTTCAGTGGAGATGTCGTTTTTATGAGTATAAAATTTTTTTGTATTATTTTTATAAGTAGATTGTGCTTCTGCTTGTTTTTTATGTATTTTACTTAGGTTTTATTGGTTATTTGGGTGATTTTTGTTTTTTTGGTATTCTATATTTATGCAGTTTTTGGATGGTTGGGTATCGTGTAGTAAATACACACATACTCGCACACACATACATATATATATATATATATATATATATAAAGTGTAACTGCATGTACTTATGCCCCATATGTATGTATTTTTTTAAAAAATTAATACACTGCCGTCAGTGAGAAATTATTTTTTCCATAATATTCAGTTAAAAGAACAAGAAATCTATCAATTTGAAAATACGACTTGCAAATATTAATCGATATAGATAGTATATCTAAATGTAAATATATAAATTTATATATATATATTGTAACTTGGATCGTCAATGTTATTCATCCTTGAAAATTATGCTTATAGAGCAGGCCTGCAAAATATTTGATAAAGATCGGGTGTGTCAGATTGTGAGCAGCCAACTCGTAATTTGATGAAGAAGGCTGCAACTGAGCCAGGCAATTACGACCATTATTTTCGCTCGGGGTTTCTTGACTTAAGGCACCTGCAAATGGATACCTTGTAATTTGTGTATACATATTTTTTCTATTCTTTTTTCCTTCAGTGAAGATCGCTGGGCTTTTGGGCCGCTTCCAGAACAAGGCAAGACCCAGGATTTAATTCTATGAATTAATTCTAGGCTTTTGCCTCCAGGGTTTAATTCCTGGATATGACTCCTGGTTTTAATTCCAGGCTGTAATTCAAGGGTTTAATTCCAGGATTTAATTATAGGATTGAATTCAAGGATTTAATTCAGGATTTAACTATAGGATTTAATCACAGGAATTAATTCCAGGCTTTAATTCCAGTATTTAATTCCATTCCAGAATTAATTTCAAGCTTAGATTCCAGGATTTCGTTTGGCGAAATTTAGTGCAAAAAAAAAGGGGGTGGGGGGGGGGGGGGGGGAAATGAACTTGGTAGCGAAATGAGGTTATGAAAATGCTGAAATAAAATAGACAACAGAATATTAAAGGAAATGTCATCCTTACAGTAATGAAATATATATATATATAATATATATTATATATATATATATATATATATATATATATATATATTCACATACAGACACATACATACATACATACATACATACATACATACATACATACGCTCGTGGCCATGCAGCGTACACCGATAGCGTCATGATATTTTAAACGCAGACTCAGTAATGAGCCTGCGAATGCTGAGGTCTAATCATGTGCAAGTGTGCTGTAGTTTTCCGAGTTGTTTATTGCATGTAATCTCTCTGCTTTACTGCCGCATCACGTTTTAGAGATTGCTTGAGCAATTGCAGTCTCTTGACTTCATCAAGAGGCTGTGATGTATCCTTTATTATTATTATTATTATTATTATTATTATTATTATTATTATTGTGTGTATGCTCATGAGGGCAAAAAATAAAAACTTGCTGATTGAACCTTACAGAATAAGCCATTAGGTTGTAAGCGAGAAATGCCAAAAACAAAAGCTCAAAATATATTATTATATTGCAGTCCAGATAAAAATTAAAAAATAGGAAAACAAACACAATAGAAAACAAATAAATAACTAAATGCGCAACAGTTGTCGAAGCAAGTAAGAACAGTTTTTGATAAACGTTCTCTTCTGCGCTTTTAAAGTAGCATTACGGAATCCTCAAAAAGACTGGGAGGGCTAAGACGCGGACCCTGCGAGACGCCGCAAGATCCCAGAGTTTGCGCCCCTGCAAACTGCAGCCAGATAATCCCTTAACGACGCTGTTTGTATCTGTTAAGGGAATCAAAACACTTACTTAGGCGACCCGGGGTCTCGGTGGGACGGGGGTCATCTTTCTCTCTAGTTGGTTTGCGTCAAATTATCATCACTTGTTCGGGGTTTTGGTTTGTTCGTTGTTGCTTTGAGGTCCCTGGGCCCTTGAGGTTTGGTCTGGTTTGCTTATTTCTGATGCTATGTCTTCGGTTTGTTTACGTTTATATTTTCCTAAATTTTTTCTCCTCGAATTATTGGCCTTCCTGTTTTCTTCGTATAAATAAGTGAGTACATTTTTGTATTGGTAATAGAATAATTTCCGGTCAGTACAGATTTTAATGATGTTATAGATAATAAAATATTTGGCTTAAATTTCTGGACTCTTGTGTCCATCAGTACCACATTTATATAATGATAATATTATTTATTGGAGGTATGGTATAATGTTGATTATTGTTGCGATGTTATTTGACTCACAATAACATTATTATTATTAATAAAAATATGACCATACAACATACCAAGGATAGATACAATATATATATAAAAATAAAAAACTGTGAACACACCAACCTGCCAAGAATAAAATCCAATATGTAAACAGAGAAAAGACATCAGAGAAATAAAATGAAATACCAACATTTCATAATAATAAAAATGAAGAAACTGACGAACATCTACCCACTTCAATGGCTCTCCTCGAGTGGTAAAGACACCCAGTAATTTTGACCATTCGCAACGGAAGATATCGAACGAAAAACAGTGATTAGCTGCTCATTTGTAAAAAGGGCTTCGTGTAACTAGAAACCAAGGGTTGCGTGGTCTTTTTTTTTCTTTCTTTTTTTTCGTTAATAGCTTCTAATATTTGATGAAAGCGTCATGTTATAGTGTGGAAAACCGGTTTATGAACTTCCCGAGTTTTGGGTGTATTTGGTGGTTGTATTTTGTCGTTGACTCGTTGTACGCGATTGGATTTGGTTGTAGTATTGTAGCCCACTGAATTTGGTTGTTGACCTTTGTTGTAGGCGATTGAATTTGGTTGTCGTGTTGTAGCCCACTGAATTTGGTCGTTGACTCGTTCTTGGTAATTGAATTTGGTTGTGGTGTAGCTCACTGAATTTGGCTTTTGGTTGTTGTGTTGTAAAGGACTGAATTTGGTTGTTGTGTTGTAGCCAATTGAGGTTGGTTGTCAGGTCTGTTGCTGTTACTTTTATAGAATTATTTATATGAATTATGGTTTATTTTTTGCTCTTTGCTAACTTAATTTTTCTGTTAGTTTTAATAGGCATATTATTCTGTTGGCTCGGCTCATAGAATTGTATTTTTACTATAATAATAATAATAATAAATAATAATAATAATAATAATAATAATAATAATAATAATAATAATAATAATAATAATAGTAATAATAATAATAGTAATAATAATTATGTATTTTTCTTGGCTCATAAAACTGTTTTCTCAGTGTAATGATGATAATAATAATAATAATAATAATAATAATAATAATAATAATAATAATAATAATAATAATAATGAACCAAACAAAAACTTCTTTCAGTTTTCTTCTGAAGATTGAAAAAGAAACCCACAAATTCAATTTGTAACTTGTTTACTTCTAAGTATTTACATTTAGTTTTACTCCACACTCGAGTACTTTCAGGCCCTTCTGTGGCCCATTTCAGACTTATTCGAAGTTCTTCAGAAACATCTTAAGGTCAAATGTCAAGAAGCTGTTGCAAAATAATTGAGAATTATTCTCCCACATTATATCGTCTTTCAAAGCTTGTAGGACTCGTCTCTTTCGAGCAATTTATAGTAAAATATATAAGAGGATGGCATTTCATGGCTTGAAGGCTGTGAAATTGTTGGTGATTTTCAAGTTATTTTCTCTTCAGTTTTATTTTGACGATTGTAGAATATTTGTATACTTGTCGTCTGTTCGTGTGCGCATGCGCAGACATGCACACAATTTCTTTTTTCTACACGATAAGCCATTTTCATTTAGACGTCTTAGCGCCAAAGTATGTTAACTGTCTTTTCCTTTTTTATTTTTATGTCCTCATAGGGATGAGTTTGCTAGTTCCTTTCTCCTCTCTTTACTCTTGGTTGCGACCCACCACAGTCGAGTAACCATCAAGGACATAGTTCACTCCAGAGGTCATGAGGGACACAATGGATTATCCTGGATACAGGCCTTGCGCTTCCAGGAACTGCTTTTGAAGATGTTCCCCTCCCCCATGGAATCGATCTTGGGTCCTGTCACGGGGTAGGGAGGTCGTTGAACTCAGTGTGTGATGTATGTGTGTGTGTGTGTGTATGTGTATGGTCTTGTTTGAGTTTCAAGGAAATGTGTTTGAAAGATGTTACCTCCCCCAGGGACTCGATCCCGGGTCTCTCATTGGTGAGTAAGGTCGGTGACCTCAGTGTTTGTCTCAGTGTGTGTGTGTGTGTGTGTGTGTGTGTGTGAGAGAGAGAGAGAGAGAGAGTGTGTGTATTAGATGTCTTCCAAGAAAGGAATGAAAGATTCATAGCCAAGATCCCATAAGAATGCAGTTGTTAGGAGACGAAGTTTTTTTTTTAGTGGACGAAGGAATTCTATGTCATGACTTTCTTGTTTTTATTTTTTCTTATTTTTTCTTTTATTTTATCCCATATTCGAGTTTTTGTTGGCTAAGTTCCCACTAAGGAGGCTTGAAGTATATCCAAAATGTTTTATGTATTATATTACTTGCTTGTAGAGAGCAACTTTTCCTTTCTTTTTCTCTTCTTTTTGCATTCTCATTGTC